>NC_136903.1:71625386-71785386 GCF_949606895.1 Notothenia rossii | reverse complement strand
TTGTGATTACAGCCTGATCCCTCCATTTCTCCTTTGAGTCTTTTAGTGTACCGTCCGACTGTTAATAGCCTCTGTCAACAGCAGCAAGCTTTTCTCTGACTGTCTGTCTGATTATTTTCTCTCCCTACTCTTAAAAGGTGAATACTTTCAGCATCCCGCTTTTGTCTATGTAGCTTTCTGTTTTTGACACTTTCTCCCGCTGCTTTATAAACCCTCTCTCCTCTCTAGTCTCTCTGCCTCTCGACTCCGCAGAGACGGTGACCAAAATATACAGACTTATTTTTAAAAAGCACACTTGTATGCCTCCCTCTAGCCATTTAGTTTTCTCTCGTCTCATGTCTCCTTTCATTTCTCTCCCTTTCTTTTCCTCGTTTGTATCTGGCTGGCAAGAGCAGGGACATGACGTGCATTCTCCTCCTGACTTATTACTTAATGTATTTGTCTATTCCTAGCATCTCTTTCCCCTCTCCATTTTCTATGCTTCAGATTAATGGACAGGGAGATATTTTATTTGTTTTAAGAACCTTTCTCACCACAATTAGCACTAGAGCCTACACAGGTTTGTTTAAAGGCTTTAAAACCCACTGACATTACCTATGGCCTAGCCTTTCCTTTCTAGTGTGTATTTTTGAATGCCACACGGCAGAAGCAGGGTTTGTTAAATAGCAATGGTTACTTCTTTTTATTATCTGATGCATATTCATATTCTCAAAACAGAGTTGGTGGTTGTGGTAACAGTGGTTTTAATTTGTTGTATTTTTTTTCTTTATTTTTTTTTCTTGTTTTGTGAAAAATCTGCAAAGTTAAATTATTGCTATTGTTAATGGAGTCTGGTGGCTTTTGAGAGAGCCTGTGAAATAATTTTTTTCAGTCAAAAATTATAACTATGTCCAAATCCCTATTCATTTGATTTGTACGGAAGAGGATTAGGGCCACATGAATAATTTTTTTAGGCGGATTTGAAAAAAAAAAAGAAAAATGTTTTGTTCTGAGAAAAAAGTCAGAATTCTGACTTTAATCTCAGAATTCTGAATTTAATCTCAGAATTCTGACTTTTTTCTCCCAAAAAAAATTATGTTTTTTTGTTCTGAGGAAAAAGTCAGAATTCCCTAATCCTCTTCCGTAGATTTGATATATAATTTACTTCAAAATACGTTTCGCGCCATAAAAGGGTCAAACATTGTCTTGTATTTCCAACACTGCCAATCAGAGTTTGAGTAGATGTGGAATGAATGCTGAGTGTTTCCTTTCCAAATAAAGACAAAAGACAGATGTTAGAGGGTGTTAGTTGATCTTTGTCCAATGAAAAATGGGCTTTAGAGACCTTTTTTATGCCATACTCTTGAGTCAAGTGCATGTGTCATCTGTCAACATCCCTTCACTTCTACGGCAGTAACTGTCTGCTGTCACAGAGAAACAAGTTGGTTTCTTGTCAGACTTTTTTATTCTCTGTCTCTCTGTCTCTGAGTTTCTCTAACTCTCTCGCCTCTGACCAGCCTGTCCCTCTTGGGTGGGGCGAAGGAGAGTGGACCATGACAGACTTTGTCTATTTCGATCCCCCTCTCCCCACGTCCCTCTCTGGCGACACAGACGCCCTGGTACCATGATTGAACCCCTCAGTCAGCGCCCAGCAGCTGGACTGACAGTTGTCAATCAATTGTCTCGGCTGCGTTGTGACAGGCTGAAGCAATGATAGACAGACGCAAAGTTTGTGTGTTTTAAACTCATCAATAATTTGCCTCTTTAATATCAGAGCTGTTTTATGTTGATACAAAGTATGCTAGCTCATTAATGGGGCTTGTATTCAGCCTCCTTAAAATGTTCAAGTTTTGTGATGAATATCTTTAACATACATGTTAGTAAGGTGAGGTTCAGGAGCTCTCTTTACTCAAACATGCCTCCTGTGTTGTGTTATCATGTAAGACTAACTTTTCCAGATGCTTGTTTGTTTTGTAGCCGTTGGCAAAAGAGCAATGCGGTAAAGATATAGTAGCTTGCCTCTCTTTGTTGTGTGGGAGTAGTAGACACCATTGTTTTTATATTTGATTGCTAGGATGGAGGGCATGCCATTATGTGCAACTGTGTGGACGCAATACAGTAATAGCTGAACTGTGTCGAGTTAGAAAGGAAGAACACATCTAAGTATTTCTCTAGTAGATCATCACATCTGAAAAAATGGAGATTCAATTCTGATTTTATTCAAACAACTCGTACACATGAACATTAGGTCACTTTATAAATTACACTAGGGTAAAAATGCACTTGACATTGAAGGTAAAGAGGGTTTCAAAACGACAATACTTTTCCAGCAAGTGAAAAGTACATTAGTTAGTTATTTAAGTTATTGTACTTGATTACACTCCTTCCCATATTCTGCATTTCCGATCCAAAATCGTCCAAAATATCAACATGTATATTTTCTTATTTGTATATAGGCTAATGTCTTGAAGAGATGTGAGCAGTAGCTAATTATATAGCACCATACATAATATCTGAACGTGTCTTATAGCAATGCCGCTGTTTATCGTCCACCTAGCAGAAGACTGTAAAATATAATGAGTGTAAGGATGATGGAGGATACAATACCTTTTATGCTGCATGCATAACTGACAGAGGGCAGTTACCCTCAAGCTATTGTCTTTTCTTCATTCCTCTTATCAAACGTGTAGCTTTGGGGAAGCTGTTGAGGTTAAATATGCAAACAACAAACAAATAATAACCCCCTAATATCAAAATGTAATAAATGTATCCCTAGATAAAAAAAAACATTGTTAAAATATTCTTGATAACGGTATGTAGTGTTGATCTGTTTCCTTGAAAACAAGCAAAAATAAATCCTTGTAAATCAACCATTCAGCTGGCTTAACAATTCATCATTATGTGTGATGAAAATGTAATTATCTGAAGGCAGTACAATTAAGACTGTGATTTATATGACTGTAAATTAACATATCAATAAGCCTTATAGGAAATGTCTAATTAATTAGTCATCCTTTAATTGGCCTTGAATGCCATTAGCTCGCTGTGTGTTAACCATGCGTTCATTAATAACATTACTGTGCGTCCTGGATCTGCATGGCCAAACTAAGATTAGTTTAGTTATTGTTGCCATTTCAGCTGTGTGTGTGTGTGTGTGTGTGTGTGTGTGTGTGTGTGTGTGTGTGTGTGTGTGTGTGTGTGTGTGTGTGTGTGTGTGTGTGTGTGTGTGTGTGTGTGTGTGTGTGTGATTGTGTGTGTGTGTGTGTGTGTGTGTGTGTGTGTGTGTGTGTGTGTTTGTGTACTATTTGCGTGTTTGTGTGATTGTGTGTGTATAAGGTGTGTGTGTGTGTGTGTGTGTGTGTGTGTGTGTGTGTGTGTGTGTGTGTGTGTGTGTGTGTGTGTGTGTGTGTGTGTGTGATTGTGTGTGTGTGTGTGTGTGTGTGTGTGTGTGTGTGTGTGTGTGTGTGTGTGTGTGTGTGTGTGGTGTGTGTGTGTGTGTGTGTGTGTGTGTGTTTGTGTACTATGTGCGTGTTTGTGTGTGTGTGTGTGTGTGTATAAGGTGTGTGTGTGCGTGTGTGTGTGTGTGTGTGTGTGTGTGTGTGTGTGTGTGTGTGTGTGTGTGTGTGTGTGTGTGTGTGTGTGTGTGTGTGTGAATGATATGACACCCATGCCAATGCATGATGCACAGGCTGGTTCTGCTTTGATCAATGGTGCCTGGCATTGGGAGGGGGGGGCAGCTCGAGGTGAGTTTGGGGATAAGGGGGGTCTGAACCTCCCACTGGTGCTGATGAAGACGAATGAGCTAACAAGACATGACGGAATTGCTTTTGCAAAGAGGGGGGTCGAATGGTGTATCGTGATATCGCATTGAGGGCGGCTAAACGGGCAGGTTGATTTATTGTTCCAGCAGCAGATAGCCACCGTTTTACTGCCCCTCCCTACTTATTCACAGAGACCCTTCGGTCTTTAATTACAGCCCCCAGCCTCTTCCATTCTCTCATCCATGTCCTTATTAGAAGAGTCATACCACACATCATACATCCACACAGAGGACAACAGTATATATGAGACAAAGCCTGAATGGGGGAGGATTGGTGCCCAAAATGTCACAGCCATGTTGATTTTGCATTCCGTTACCACCTTTCAGGCAGGAAAACAGGGATGAAATACAGACATCGGTGGAGAGTAATGAAGCCGGGGAACTGAAGGTCAAAAAAGAACTAGGAAAAAGATAAAATAGGGAATGGATTACATCGAGGAGGGGTGGAAAATGGGCCGATTAAGATATGTACATAATGGGAAAGAGATATGGGGGGATGACAAATGGAGAAATAGAGTAATCCTCTGAGAGTGGAGGAGGGGTAAAGATATGCTAAATGTTGGGGGAGGACTGTGAGTAAGGTGGAGCACGGTGGTCCAACTTGATGAATCCATTAAATGCTTTTTGAATTGGGAGAAGGAAAACAAAACAATAAGCAAATTAAGAACTGAAATAAGACAAAGGGAAAAGTTGGAAAGTGAAGAAAAGCCAGCCCAGCATCACTTATTGCTTCATGGCCAATTACAGATAAGTCTGTTTGTTGTAAAAATGAATATGAATAATCTAATTATATAACCAATAAGTGGACAAATAGCTGTGCAAGTCTACATTAGTGATTCTCTGCAGCGAAAGGGGGAAGATGAGAGGGGTAAGGCCGGGGGAGGGGGCCATCTCACCCCACACAATTTATCACTGCGTTGCCATTCGCTCTTTAATATCAGCCTATTAAAACATTCATTGAGATGATTAAACAGCAATAAAATCTAACAAAATTTGCACTGACACTTTCAGTGAATGATTTATTGGGCCAGACTTTGCATGTGCTTCTCAGTCCGATAAACACAGAGACGGGGAAGATCAGATGCTGCTGCCACCTGTTGGCTGAGAGCTGAAGGAAGTTAGAGAATCTGCACTGAAGTACAGCATAGTACTGACATTTACATTGCATTATGAATACTTTTTCTACGTTTGTTTTACTCTTATGCAGCCCAGACTTACATGTTTAAACGTATTAATTGAAGGTAATCATTTAAAAAACTGTAAATACTCATATTTTGTGGAATCATTGATTTCACTTTGGTGAATGGCAAATGACAAAAATGCTAGACTGAATTTTGTTCACTAGAACGCCCTTGTATGATCAATCTGTCCTAATAGTTGTTAAAGTGACCACGATACTCAGTTTTAACTATGTATTGCAGCTATACAGTATGTGATTGTACCAAGTTTTAATCTGTGTACTAAAACACAGATGTGATATCACACAATTTAGGCCTAATGATGACCATGCAGTTTCATCATTCTAAATGCCAGATTACTGTCATTACTGTACTCATTTGGAAAAAATCTTGCAATCATAGAGAACTGTGTCGCCGTAATACAAGTTAGTATCTAACAATCCCATTCATGATCTAATTACTTACCATATGTTTTACATAATTGAAGGCTTTGAGGGGTCAGATTGTAACGATATGCAGTCCACATTTCACAGCATTATCTGAGGTGGAAGTGTTTTTGTGTTGAACCAGTGTTGTATTGATCCATATTGTTTATTACAGGCTGTGCGAGTGTTGATACTGTCCGGGAGGACAGGAGGGAGGATTACCTGGAAATGGTGCTATTGATCGGGGTTTGCCTCAAGAGAGGGCTACACGTCGCTTAACCCACCTGGGGCGCAGAGTATTGGAAAGATTCTGCACAAACAAACACCACCGGATACGTGCGCTTATGACAAACTCACTTTTTTTCACAGTGATGTGTCTGCTTTAGAAGTCATGCTGCTGGTGGGAAAATATGATGCTAAGGGAGAGTCATGACCTTCACAGATAAATAATTTCATTTATTTATCATTATATTTGTTTTTATTGCTTTTGTACTGTTTTTGTGAGGACCAATTTAAATGTAAAAACTGTTGTTGACATTTCTGTTTTGTACCAGGACGAGTCTAGGGTTAACTATAATAGTTTGTGTGTATGGCTTTTGTAATCTTTGAAAGTGTGTAAACCTCAACATTTTTTATCAAGACCTTAAGATCTTAAAAATAGACATAAACTGACATTCGTCAATGAAATGGCTTTAATTTATTTGTGCCAAAATATAAATTTAAGGTATTGATATATTTTGTATTGAATTGGGCTATGTTTCGCTGTTTACATGTCTCTTGCTTTTGCGTCATTGCTTCATCTTCCACCTGTCTTGAGAAAGTGTTACAGTCACGTGCATCAGTAATTGAGGGTCAAAGGATGCATGCTAAACAGTAGGAGGCCAGCAAGGTTCTCAATCTACACTATGTTGGGTCCTTGAAATATAGGGCATTGGGCCTGGAAAGTCATTAAAAAACGTCCTTGATTTTAATGTTTAAAAAGTGTTAACTCTGTGTGTGTGTGTGTGTGTGTGTGTGTGTGTGTGTGTGTGTGTGTGTGTGTGTGTGTGTGTGTGTGTGTGTGTGTGTATGTGTATGTGTGTGTGTGTGTGTGTGTGTGTGTGTGTGTGTGTGTGTGTGTGTGTGTGTGTGTGTGTGTGTGTGTGTGTGTGTGTGTGTGTTTGTTAATCAGCAGTGTTTTAAATAACACTGACCCACTATCACCTCATATCACAGCTACGTGTATGCTGCCACGTGTGGTTTACATGAAGTCAGAGTAACGGAGTTCACCACATAAAAAATGTAATATTTTTTAACATCAGGAATAATATAAGGAATTGTTATAACATATTGTGATGTATATGAGATGAATACATTTAGCTCGTTCTAATTTTGCAATTTATGCACACAATTGAGGAAAAAATACAAAAATACAACCATTAAGAATGTAATAAGTTTGAGGGGAGTTGTGTTCACACTTCGTTCCAGAAATATCAAAGTTGTTTAAACAAAATAGTCACATGACAGCACAAAAAGCCTCTGAATTGTGTCATCTTCCGTTTGTTCACTTGTCACACATAAATCCCCAAAATAATGCATATCCTTCCAAAAATATTTATAACTTGCACATTTTATACTGTTTGCCCAACTTGAGCACAGGGCCTGTTGGTTGACCCATCACTTTTGCGTACATCGTTTTATGGCCTAAAATAAAACATAACATTATGATTTAACTAGTGTATTCAATATGCAATAATTAATGTAATTATACCACTTGTTAATTACTTCCCAACACTAGTAAATGTACTGGGTATATATATAATCAAAGAAAAGGTAGGTGTGTTGATGAAAGGTATTTGCTATACTATATGTGCCACATTAAGACAAAATATTTCATATCTGAAGAGGTTTCTATTTCTCTGTCAACATGGCCTTTTTTATACTATAATTCTACACAATAGTGTGTTACTTGTGCCGCGCCCCCTAGCACTGCTGCCTTCTGTTAATTACAGAGACTTGTGGATTGTATTTAGTTACCCACCATGCTTTAGCAATGAAGGTCATCCCTCTACAATGAAGTAGTGATATCAAAGCTATTAATACAGATCAGATGCAGAATGGTTTCTGAAACAGAGAGACGCTGTGAGGATGTGGTACCCGGGCGTCCCGTCAGCGGCGTGGCTCCTCTCTGTCCCTCTGCTGGCCTTGCTGCTGCTCTGGCTCAGAAGGAAACGTCAAGGTATTAACGCATGTTTTTGTTCTTTGATTGGTCATTTCAGTCAGTGCATTTAACTGTATGAATACTTGTAGTTGCCTGATTTTTTTATATATGGAAACCTTGAGGTGTCTTTTTTGAGGGGAAAAGAAGTGTATATTCATGTATCAGGTCAAAAGGTCATAAATACAGAAGCATGACATGTTTTGGCATGTTCAGTAGTAGGGATGACAGAGCAGTTTTACAGTAATGGCCGAACAGGGGGAGGGATTTTTGTGTTGTTATAGATAGCAGTACTGTGTCTACATCCAGATATCTATTTAAAGACAACTTCAGTGAGCTGCCTGCAACATTTACTCCCACTCACTGTTGTCACATTGATTGTTTTGTTAGGTCTAGAACTGCACTGTATCTAATTACTCAGTTTCATATATCCAGACTAACTCAATATAATGTGTCTGCTAGTGGAAGAGGATTCAATTTAAAAGTAACTGACAGTTGTCTCATCATGGGGTTTGGATTTCCCTCGAAACAAAAATCATTTACGCCAGGAAATGTCAAACCAAGCACAAATGGGTGTGTGAATTACAGGCTATGAATTATAGGCTTTGTGAGTGGGAGCTATCCATTTATAATACCCAGCTGTCTTGTTTGTGTGCAACCATTTTCATCTTCTAGCACAAAATAAAACAATCAATCTTTAAAGAACTGTTGTGTCTATTGTAAGTTGTTAAATTCAGAGAATGAATATGTTTCTTTCTTTTACATAGAAATATTTGCAACATTTATTTTTGTGCTTTTCCCCCAGTACACAATCCTCAGTAACCAGCCTATCAGCTTCAGCTCATATAAAGACACCATAAGGCCAGTGGGAGTAAACTAACCTGACATGTTCAGATAGAGGATGTTACAAAGTGATCATGGGTGCTTTAGATGAGACAAAGTGTGGAGGAATAATGCTTGAGTGTTCTGTCTTTATAAGGGAAGGTTTATCATGTCAGTACCCTTTTGCCATGCACTCTGGAATGCCTTATGGATACAATTTGGGTTACTGTTATGGTTATCCATTCTCAGGTTGTAATGACCTCTCAACATCTGAATGGGAAAACAAGCCGACTTCAAACTGTGATCAACCTGGGGTCACTGGTAAGCTTGACTGCATTACCTTGACATGGAAATGTTAAAGACACAACACTTTCAGAGATCACCTTCCCATAATGTAATTGTATATGGTGCCCAAAAACACACTTTAATTGGTGTTGTACCTGCAGGTGCTGTGACAGCAGATAGTTAAATGCCTAAAATGCCTTGCTTTGCTTCCCATGCCTTTCACTTCTCCAGCTAAACTTTGACGTATATTAATACAAGCAAATCATATCTGAGTATAGTTTACCCTTCTCTCTTATAAGGAGTTATAAACAAAAATACTGCCGCAGTCTGCAAAAGTAGTTTAACCAGGAAGTCAAATTTTCCAGCAAGACAAGGCCCCAAATTAAAAAATTATAAATAAAATAGGGATGACCTTGCCCTGCAGTGGTCAGTGTTCAGGATTAGTGTCAAAACTGCTGTTCCCTCATGGGCATGCATCTTGAAATGGGAACAATTGTGAAAAATGTAAGTGCAAAGATTATACAATGTATTATTTAGTGTTTTATATTTAAATGTACAGATATTATAGGTTTTTCATTTTTTTTCTAAAGATAAGTGTCACAAAAGAATAAAAGTAACCCACTGTGATTAACAGATACGAGGCTGAATACTTTTAATAGCCTGTGTGTGTGTGTGTGTGTGTGTGTGTGTGTGCGTGCGTGCGTGCGTGTGTGTGTGTGCGTGTGTGTGTGCGTGTGCGTGTGCGTGTGTGTGTGTGTGTGTGTGTGTGTTTATGTGTGTGTCTAAATGTGCAACTATGTGTGTCTCGATGTCTGCCAAGTGGATAGTTAAGGTGGGCACTCTTGCCTCTGGTATTACTTTCCATAGCGCAGGCAGAGTTAGAGGTGAGAGGCTCCTTGTACTTCACACAGATTTACACTGAAGGCCTCTTTCCCTCAGCGGACTTCTGCTCCAGGACTATGGCACAACCGCCTTCCACCGACCCCACCAAGATGGGAGCGGGTCGGTCGATCGCCGTGCTTACCTCGGGAGGCGATGCCCAGGGTAAGTGAAGGCTGTCCAGGGTGGCATGTTAGCGTGGAGTGCTAAGAGCATGTGTGCTGCGTGTTTGCCTCAGCAGGTGGGAAGCTCCTTGTATCTCAACAGCACGGTTTAGAGACAAATAGTGAAACATTGTTCACAAGTGATCAAGAAACCCTGAAATATAAAATAGTCATTGGTCGTTTTTGACAATACCTGTAGCCTACAAATGTCTGTATAGCGTGGGTTTAAGTGTTCTGAAAGACCTTAAGGTAGGTATAGCCTTGGAAATAAAAGTTTTACTTAAAGTCTAGACCATCTAAGTGTTATATTCAATCATAATTGCGTTCAGTTTTATATCAAATTTGACACGTGTATTTTTACTGGTGATTATAATACTTTAATGATAAAGCTATTGCTACCGAGTTACCTTGACCTTCTATCTCATTGAGCTAACTTATGGAAAAGGGCACAAGAATGACTAGAGCGTCTAGGAATCCTGAGGCAGACAGCTTTCAACTGACCTTTAACTTGATGAGGAACATCTCCACTGTGACCTTTGGGAAGTAGGTCAGTCACCCCACCCAACCCTTAGCATCTGAGGGTGTGACACAGGGAGTTGTTCATCCATCTGTTTTTCTGCCTAAATCTTGATAAGACTTTACGGGACTTTTCTATAATACAAAACTTCAGAGTTTGCTAACCCTCACCCTTTTTCTTTTTTTCTCTCCAATATCGTCATTACAACTTTACCATTTTAGTCATCCTGATTTCCACAGGTCAATGTTTCTTCATATGTTTCTCCTTCCTCTCTCTCTCTTCAACACTGTATCTGTTATGAGGGCTAATTTTAGAGCTATGACCTTTCTGTCATGTGTTTGTAAAGCAGGGAGGTGAACTGAGACGGCCTTCCTTCATTTTCTTTCTCTCCTCTACTCCTCTACACTGTAAATGTAGCTTCTCTTGACAGTGGCACCCATAATGTTAATCTATCCACATCTTGTCCTTTAAGCGAACCCCTGCGTGTTAAGGGTGCCGGCCTATTTGTGTTTCTTGGAATACATTTCCACTATCACTGATCACTGTATGAGCACAAGGCGCTTTAATTACAATGTACTCAAACACTTTGCCTACAGGTATGAATGCAGCAGTGAGGGCCACAGTTAGAGTGGGAATTTACACTGGAGCCAAGGTGTATTTTGTCCATGAGGTAAAACATGTTAAAATGTGTTGTTATCATTTTATTTTATTAATCATTTGATCTCTACAATGTCAAAACAAATTCAAAAACATTGTTGAAAATGCCCCTCATGTTCATTACTCCAGGTCGTAGCTTGCATGTGCTGTCTGTTCAATAAACTAAAACCACAAAAGTTATTCAAACAACATATAAACAGAGCAAAGCAACACATGCTTACAACTGGAGATACTGAAGATAAAACCAGCAAATGTCTTCCATTCTTGCATGAGAAATGGCAATACATATTCTATTAGATTTGCTTTTAATACACAAAATGTGTACAGCATTACCCCATGGCCTCTCACACAATATCAACCTGACCTATAAATAAGCTGCAAATCCCAATAAAATTAAAATAAACACTGTTTTGACTGAAAAAGATGTCAGAATCAGATCAGAATACCTTTATTAGTCCCACAGAGGGAAATTTGCAGCGTTACAGCAGGAAAGAGCCACAGAGCGCTTAGTGTTGCATATCTTACACGCGTTAAAAAAAGTACTAAGTTATAATATAATAAACAATATGCTAAAAACGTACTAAATTATAATATAATAAACAATATGCTAAAAAAAGAATAAAACTTAAAGAAGTTACATAATTTTCAAAAATACAGATCAAAAACAAATCAAATCCTGTAACAGTTCTTAGGATTTAGCAGCCCGGTATATATTACAGTTATTAAAGATGGCATATGTATATAAAGTATATATTGCACATGAAGCACATTTGCACATAGTTTGACGGTATTTAACAGCATGTACATTGTAGAGTCAAAATATGTATGTATCATTAATGCTAAAGCTTCTATTTAGCAATGACCTCTGTTCCCAAAGTTGATATTTTGTTTTTGTTGACAGGGTTACCAGGGTCTGGTGGATGGAGGAGACAATATCCGCCTAGCTACTTGGGAGAGTGTTTCAATGATGCTTCAGCTGGTAAGAACAAGCACGAAGATGTAAAAGCATATTCATCAGCAAGTTTCTTATCTCACCTCTGTTTTTAACTTGTGACGAATTAGTGGAATGGATGATCTTTAACCTTTACAATGCAGTTCTGTAGGTCAAATGGTCATTTAAATGCCACATGTCATTAAATAGCTCAGAACTTAATGGACGTTAGACATTAGGTTTCAGATAACGCTAGCCCTTCTTCTCTTGCAGGGTGGGACTGTGATTGGAAGTGCCCGCTGTCAGGATTTCCGTACCAAGGAGGGCCGCACCAAGGCCGCCTGTAACTTGGTTAAGCTCGGCATTACAAACCTGTGTGTGATCGGAGGTGATGGCAGTCTGACGGGTGCCGACCAGTTCAGAACAGAGTGGAGCGAGCTGCTGGCAATCCTACTCAAAGCTGGTTAGAGACTTTTACCCCATAATTCACTGTTCTTAGCAACACAACCCCAAATTAAAGATCTATATTCACATATCAGCCCTCTACTGATGTTAGCATACACGTTTATGTTGTTTTAGGCATGTTAGTTATTTCAATAAATGGTATCTGAGAGTGTTGTCACCTGTGGTCCCAGGTAAGGTCACATCAGCTGAGGCTAAGGCCTCCTCCCATCTCCACATCGTTGGCATGGTGGGCTCCATTGACAACGACTTCTGTGGCACTGACATGACCATTGGCACTGACTCTGCCCTGCATCGCATCATAGAGATAGTGGATGCCATCACAACCACAGCACAGAGGTATGCACGTAACCAGGGTCTAAAATGAAGTGTTTTCCTCAACTGCCTCTACCAAAGGTCAAGGAATATTTATATCTTTCGATACCACTTTTTGAATCTATTGACACTTCAGGATTGTAAACTCTCTGTTAGTGATACCAGACAGTAGAAATAAAAAATATATCACGTATCCTTAAATCTGAATAACTTAGGTGCTAATGTCATACCCTGCATGTAACCATTCATAGATGTATTTGATGGATAGACTTGCCATGCAACTTTAACAGTCTTGATCTTAAATTTGTTGTTGTGCACTGCAGTCACCAGAGAACCTTCATCCTGGAGGTAATGGGCCGGCACTGTGGGTGAGTACAGTCTCTGTTGCGAGCAGGATGGGTTGTTATGTGGTTGGAAAATAATTGATAAAGAAGCTTCACTGCTGGTTACTTTTGACAAAAGTCAAATTTATAATATGGAACATAATCTTTGGATACTTCATTTTCAGTTTAATACAAGACATTTGAACCTCAGTGTATGACTCTGCACCTACAGTTACCTGGCTTGTGTGACTGCCCTGGCCTGTGGCGCTGACTGGGTGTTCATCCCAGAGATGCCCCCAGAGGATGGATGGGAGGAGCATCTGTGCAGAAGACTGACAGATGTAAATATCGTTTTTAATGACTGTGCTATAAGAAAAGTCTGCTTGGGTTGTTGAACGTTTTCTTTTTCATTTTCAGCAAAGAGGCCGTGGCTCCCGTTTGAATATTATCATTGTTGCAGAGGGAGCGATGGACCGCAGTGGTAAAGCTATCACATGTGACAACGTCAAAAAGGTCAGTATAGGCAGAAATGTACACATATACAGAGTGGCTCTTCATATAAGAAATACAATGATAATCTCTCTGTGCAGCTGGTATCAACCAAACTGGGCTTTGACACCCGCACCACCATCTTAGGCCATGTGCAGAGAGGAGGAACGCCTTCCGCCTTTGACAGAATCCTGGTAATTTGTCACACACAAACCTTTTACAAATTCACCAATCCGTCTTGTTTCCTGTGTTCACTTTGAATAAACACAAACGACCTGCTCCTCTAAGTGTCTGCTTTTGATTATTCAGGCCAGCAGGATGGGTGTGGAGGCTGTGATGGCTCTGCTGCAGGCCACACCAGAAACTCCTGCATGTGTGGTCAGTTTGTCTGGAAACATGGCTGTCAGGCTGCCTCTTATGGAGTGTGTTCAAGTGGTGAGTCGGATCTGGCCCATTCGCAAAACAAATCATTCTTATACATTGTATACTGAATTAAGAAGTGACTTGAATCAGCAAGAAGTTTCTGCTTTTTTTATTGTTGTTCTTATTCAATTCTGTTTCCTTTCATCAGACTAAAGATGTCACCATAGCCATGGGTGAAGGGAGGTTTGACGATGCGGTGATGCTCAGGGGAAAGTGAGACATGCACTTTTGCATGATCTATTTCAAATAATTAGTGTTGTTTGGAGATGTGAATGCAAATACATTTCTGTGTAATAGGAGCTTTGAGAACAATTGGAACACTTACAAAATGCTGGCTCATGTGCACATCCCGGAAAAAAAGGTGAGAAAGTTGAACCATCTTTGTGTGCATTTACTGTCTCACAGTGGGAAATGTATTCTGACAAATGTCTCTGTGAATGTACACGGGCCGTGCCAGAGTAATATCAACATTGCCATATTGAACGTGGGAGCTCCGTGTGCTGGGATGAATGCTGCCGTGCGTTCAACAGTCAGGGTCGGACTCCTGCAGGGCCACCGGATGCTGGCAGTGCACGACAGCTTCGATGGCCTGGCTCATGGATTGGTAAATTACACTCACATAAAACAACACTTTTTTTCTTTCAGATCATGATAGAGCATGCATTTTTTCCTTGTACAGATTGAGCCTATTGATTGGTCTGGAGTGGCAGGATGGACTGGAAAGGGGGGCTCCAACCTGGGAACAAAAAGGTGAGATATTGCAACAAGCCACCCTGTTGATTGGTTCAGGGCATGATTCTGTCTTATTAAATAAACGTGGAACTTACCATTAAGCATGTGTATCCTGAATGTTCCCCCTTTTTATAAAGGGCACTGCCACAAGACTTCATGGACGATATCAGTCTGAACATCGCTAAGTTCAACATTCATGCTCTAGTCATTATTGGAGGCTTTGAGGTAAGCAGTCAAAATGAAGAGTCACTAACCAATAATTAACCGCAGCATTTAAATGCCAAGTTACTGATTTCTTACTTCCTGTTTTCACTAGGCTTTTGCTGGGGGTCTGCAGATGGTGCAGGCTAGAGAGAAGTTTGAGGAACTTTGTATTCCTATTGTCGTAGTTCCTGCAACTGTCTCCAACAATGTTCCTGGATCTGACTTCAGTATTGGCGCTGACACTGCACTTAACACTATAACCATGGTAAAACTCTTCGAGAGCACAAAACTAACAAAGACAAATTCAAAAAACGAAATCTAAACCATCTCCCTTTTTCAGACATGTGACAGGATCAAACAATCTGCTGCGGGCACCAAGAGAAGAGTGTTCATTGTTGAGACTATGGGAGGACACTGCGGCTACCTGGCAACCATGGCTGGCTTGGCATCTGGTGCTGATTTTGCTTATATTTACGAGGAGAAGTTCAACATTCATGATCTAGAGGTCTGTCCTTGTAAATGTATTAAAGAGACTAGCTTAGGGATGACATGCATTAGTGGTGTAATGGTTGATTTGTGCATAGTTGAATGTGGAACATCTGGTGGAGAAGATGAAGACAACAGTGAAGAGAGGACTGATTCTGAGGTTTGTTACCCAACCACAGATATTAGTTGAGCAAATGAGTGTTATTAGTGGTTATTCCTATCATTCTCATGTGTCAGATGTGCACAACTGCATTTAATATTTTGAAAAGGTGAAGGGGAAACTTTAAAACAACATGTAACAGATAATGTACATTTAATCATAATATTATATTTGAACTTCACCTGTCTGGCTTATATTTTCACACAATATTAAACATATTTTTCAGAAATGAGAAATCCAATGCCAACTATACCACAGACTTCATCTTCAACCTGTATTCAGAGGAAGGCAAGGGTGTGTTTGACTGCAGGAAGAATGTACTTGGGCACATGCAGCAGGTGAGCCATCAGATGCAGATGTTCTGTTATTGTTGGCACTCATTTTATTTGCCATCAGCTTTAATTTCACAGGGAAACCTTTTGTGTGTTTTAAGGGTGGAACTCCAAGTCCCTTCGACAGGAATTTTGCCACCAAAATGGGGATCAAGGCAGTGCTATGGTTGACTGACAAGCTAAAGGACTGTTACAGACATGGTGAGGACTGTTTTGTAATATTGTGGTGTGATTATTCTTGTGCTCTCTGGAATCATGTATACTTTATTTTTATCTTAAAACCTCCAGGTCGTATCTTTGCCAACTCTCCGGATTCTGCCTGTGTGCTGGGCATGAAGAAGAGATCTTTGGTCTTCCAGCCTCTGTCAGAACTTAAAGATCTCACTGACTTTGAGTAAGACTATCCTGCCAATTTGTTACTTCAACTCTTCTGCATTGTTTTATATTTACTGACATTGTTTTATTAAGTGTTTCGAAAACCCAGGGTTAAAGTAAATTAAAGTCATTATTAAAAATAACTTCATATAACGCTTTTGAAAAACAAGTTTTAAAAGTGCTTTACAAAGACTTAAAATGCAAGACATATTATCACACTGAAAAAACTAAAATGTTGCCTTTAATGAAATGTATTATGTCCGAATAAATTGCACATATCTGTATGAGGTTAGTTGAAAGCAATAATATTAAGTTGAAACTACATATTTGTATTTTAACTAAATATTATTGCTTTCAGCTAACCTAATACAGTTATGTGAAATCTGTTTATTTATTTAAAGGCAACGTTTCAGTTTTTTCACTGCAGATCAAATCAAATTGAGTTGATAGGTTAATATGACATGTGATGTGTAATTTACCAAATAAAGCAGAAGTATTACCAACTAAGAGAAAGCTATTCTAGTAAGAATATGAAGCTTAAGCCCCCTTGGTGAGTGCAATCACGTAATTCAGCTTTAATTGAAATACCTTACCTAAATAATTTGACTTCCTAGGCTTCAAGAGTATTGTTCTTGTTTTCAGTTTCAGCTTTGCACTGACAAATGTTGTCCTCCACAGGCACCGTATTCCCAAGATACAGTGGTGGCTTAAGCTGAGGCCCATCCTGAAAATCCTGGCCAAGTACAAAACGGATCTGGACACAACTGAAAAGGCTGAGATAGAACATGTCATCAAGAAGAGAGCTGGTGTTCCTTAGTTGCCGTTGTATGTATATTTGTCTTCTCTTAAAAGCACTTTGTAAAAACCGACTATGAAAAGTGCAATATAAATAAAGATCACAAGTATATCCCCACACAGCAAGTCTCACAGGTGATTTTTTTTTTTACAGAAACAAATGACATTGTATTTGTGTGGTCTGGTTTATAGCTGCCTCCAATAACTTATTTTTTCATTGCAGTTGTTTTATTCTGTTATCAAATGTCCTTTCTGTCCTTATATAAGTTCAATTGAAATCTCAACTTAGTCATATCTAATTCATACTTTTTCCAAATTCCATGTCACATTCATGTTTGCTTACCTTTCAATCCACAGACCTATTAAATAATCTAATTAAAACAAAAGATTACAAATAGATTACCTTAAATATGGTTTATTATAAGTAATGGTCGTTTGCATTTATATAGCTTTGTTCACTCAACCCCCCCTCAGCCCTGTAAAGATCATTTGGACAGAAGTCCATATGAAAATATTTTTGCCCCTGCATTTTCTCGATGATGGGAAGTTTGAACTGTTGTATAGGCTAGTTGCACAAGATGGCATCTATCAACTTCCGGCGACTGGGTGTGAGCCCGAGTACTTCCGGTCTTCGCCATCACTCACTGTCAGTCATTGGTACACATTTATTTATAAAGCTATGTTGGGCAAACTCCCGTATTACATCTGTTCACTGATAAAGCAGAAAGTTGCAATCAGCTATTGTCTGAGATCGCATGATGTAGTCTTGTTAGATGGGCCAAGAGTAAGGACTGTCTTAGGTAAGACAGTTTTTATGTGCACAGCTCCACTTGCTTGGAACAGTCTACAGCTAAAATTGAAATTGAGCAATTTTATTTCTCTGAATGTTTTTAAAGCACGTCTAAGTGAAATGCTTTCTGAAAGAATGGGTATATTTGTAAATGTTAAGTATCTAAATATGTTGTATGATATCCTCTATTGTTTGTTTTTATGTTGTTTTATGTTTCATGTGGAACTTAAATTGCTGCAGGTCTCCCTTGTAAAAGAGATCTATGATCTCAAGGGACCAATCGGAATAAATAAAGGTTTGAAATGAAATCAAACATTAGTGTACCACACAGAGGTCGCGTTAACCGAATATATTCCGTCTATTACGGATCTTTTTTAACAATGACGGAAAAATCTGAAAGCAGTCCGTCATTTTGACGGATTAGAACAAACACAGAACAGCGCCAACGTTTCCCCGCAGCAGGGCTGCGGTGTTATGCCGTTATGTCATTTCCAGACCTAACTTTGCCGTACAAATCATTGAAATGTCTGGGAGTTTTTGCTTTACGCTGTTGCGTGCTCCCGCGAGGTGCAGTGGGCATGCATAACACCGGTGTTGTGCCAAATTATGCACTCCCGGCGTGAAATGCACCCCTTGTTTTAGATCAGGACCTGGTCTAATGTGGTCAAGATAGGAAAAAAGCACTGAAATCTGCCTTTTTTGTATTTTCACAAATAGAATTAAGGTTTCACAAATCTCAAACTGTGTTATAAAGAATCTTTAGCCTCTGTGGGATAATCCAGTCCAGATTTGATGAGTCTAGGTCTAGTGGTTTTAGATCAGGACCTGGTCTAATGTGATCTAGATGTAAAAAAAAGCAGCAAAATCTTCCTTTTTTTGTATTTTCACAAATAGAATTAAGGTTTCACAAATCTCAAACTGTGTTATAAAGAATCTTTAGAGTCTCTGGGATAATCCAGTCCAGATTTGATGAGTCTAGGTATAGTGGCTTCAGATCAGGACCTGGTCTAATGTGGTCAGGATGCGAAAAAAGCACTGACATTTCCTTGTTTGTATTTTCACAAATAGAATAAAGGTTTCACAAATCTCAAACTGGGTTATAAATAATCTTTAGACTCTCTGGGATAATCCAGTCCAAATAAATCGGCTATGCAGCGATTTAAGAGGTTCAAACACGGAGGATTGTTCGCCCAGCGCTTTAAATTAAATGTCCTTAACTTTCCCCTTAACTGCCGAATCGGATGCTCTGAATCGGAAGCCAACTTCAGCGTCGTTAGTAAAGGCAAACTATCCTTTAAAGCAGGATCAACAAATAATCTCCATCGCCACTTAAAAACACAGTATCTAATATAAAGAGTTGCGTGAATTTCATTCAAGGCAAGACAACTTTATTTACTTAACACATACAGAGGGTAAATTCAAAGTAGTACATTCACTGACATGGATATGGCGCCACCTTGTGTCATGTTTACAAAGAAGATTATTGACATTAGGTCTGGCAATACAGTCAATCATTATCCTGGTGATTATTTCGCTTATTTTCCCTTCAAAGAGCCATGATTCCCATCACTAATTACTGCCCAGGTTTAGGGTCCATTTGGAGAGGTGCATCAGAAGAGTCAAAGAGAACAAACTATTTGACAAAGCCATACCACTGTCTGTGTGTGGAAGCATTGAGGAGCTCTTCAATGTGGCTTGCTTCCTGGTCAACTACCAGAACGGACTGCTGGTAAAAGCACGGGCAAGCCTGGGCCCAATTTATCCAGATGCGCGGGGAGAATGAAGCCCTCTTCACGGGGGCCTGTTGCGACCTCGGGAAAATAATTTAAACACATTATATAACACCAAAATAAGTACAGCTAGATCTGACTCCATATTGAACAGTTTTGAAAACAGTTTTGAAAACAGCTTTGAAAACGGTTTGAAAACAGTTTGAAAATATTTTGCCTAATGTCAGAAATTATTACCGGCACTTGTGACTGCAGCTGGTTGCTAGGTGACCGGGGCGGCAACTGCCGTAACTGCCGGTAACGTACAAGGACATGCTCCGTAGACCGTTTCATTTCGCAGTCAGCGGAGGACCCAAGCTGGGTCCTCCGCGAGGCTGGGTCCTCAGGAGGCTGGGTCTGAATTGGGACACAGCTAGTGAGTGATGGCGAAGACCGGAAGTACTCGGGCTCACACCCAGCCGCCGGAAGTTGATAGACGCCATCTTGTGCAACTAGCCGGGTTATGGGTTATGGCTAGAAAGGATCCGTCTAATGTAAATATGACGTCACGTTCTCGTTCTAACTCTCGTTGTAATCGGAGCGGCTCGGTTGTAATCGGAGCGGCTCGGAAGCGCAGTCACGTGGCTGAATGTTTACGTTTGGGATGGCGAGAAACTAAACTATATTAAGTATGTAAATACTTGTTAGCGGTCTTGCTGTTGAAAGAAGAATGACAACACTGTAGATCAGCAACACTATGGTTTATTTTGTATTCACAGGCAAGTCAACGTTGTTGCAGTAAAAGTCCCAAGATAGCTCCTGGTGCAATAAAATATATGTTGCATGTTACTGCTGTAGATGTGTTTACCTCTTTTATATCCCGTTGGGTAGTTTAATCTTCAGCAATACATCATATTCTATAATATCATCATATATGTGTAGCTTTGTCTCTGTCGTATCTTTCAAAAGTAAAGTGAAACAGCTGTTTTCAGTTTTGTGATGTATTTTCCAGCTGATCCAAGAGGCTTTTTAAACACCTTACTTGGCTTAAGAGGGAGGGGAATTTTCTCAACACATAAAGGAACACTTTATCCTTCAGTTTATCACAAACATTACATCAACACATTTGGAGATCCTAATTTGAATTCAGTCTGTAATTTGATATTAAGGTTTTAATAATGAAATGAGTTCATGAATCGAGTTCAAGGTTAAGATCATCTTTATTATCCTATGTACAAAAATTTACATACAACATTAATATAACAGTAACGAATAAAACAAAATAACATTATGCAACTCTGATCTTCTTGCTGATACTTTTCAAAGTTACTTTTACATTTGCTCTACTTCTCCTGCTACTGTTTGCTCTGCTTTCAACTTCTCTTTCAACTCTGCTCTTTACTCTGCTTTCCCTGTTTCCTCTGTTCTCCTCTCCTCATCTTCTCCTCAGACTATCCTCCTTTTGCTGTATCCTCTCCTCTCCTGTTCTCCTCTCCTCATACTCTCCTCCTTTTGCTGTCTCCTCTCCTCTGTTCTCCTCATCTCCTCTCCTCCTCAGACTCTCCTCCTCCTTTGCTGTTAGATATTTAGACTGTAATGACAGCTTATGATATACTTTTTATAACTACATAAATCACATGCAACGGATTAAAAACGTTGTTTTACTTACCACCTCTTTACAGCTCCATTCATCTCCAAGCTTCCAACATTCACCTGGCGGTGGTGCCTTGGATGAAAACAACTTTTGATATGATACAATACAACAACAATAGTTAACACCTATCCACAGCAATAAGCACAATGAGAAGACTAATTGTCTCTTTTATACCAATTTCTATTGGAGTGAAATGAACTGTGCCATGTCACATAGGATTGGAATGGATGATTGGCTGTGTTTTGTGAATATAGAGGAGATGGCAAAAGTCAATATACTTTGTTCTTACCTAAAGCATCTATCCTCCTCTTCGTACCCCTGCCTGCTCCTCCCGCATTAGACTCTGGGGACTTAGCTTTTAAAATCTTGTTCAAGCTGTCCACTCTGTAGTTGGATCTCATGACCTCAGCTTTATGACCCACCCGGCCTGAAAAAGGGTGTCTACGATGGCTGGTACTGAGAGGTGTTATGGTCCTCTTCTGCCTTTTGTGTTTGGGGGGCGTGAAGGTGAGAGGAAGACTACTGTCATGTGGGGTGTGTTGCTTTACGTCCTCCAAAAGATCATTTAGTCTTGATATCACTGTACACATGAACGTCTCATCCTGTAGGTGGTATGTGTGCTCAGTAATTTCCCGCAATAAGGTCCCACACTCCTGTCGTTTCCTAGAGTTAGAACGACGTCTCTTCTCGATCTTCCCGCGATCTTCCCGCGTCCCGCCCACCCCGATCCTTTCCGATTACAGCCGAGCCGCTCCGATTACAACGAGAGTTAGAACGAAAACGTGACGTCATATTTACATTAGACGGATCCTTTCTAGCCATAACCTCTGGTACCCGGTTATGGCTAGAAAGGATCCGTCTAATGTAAATATGACGTCACGTTCTCGTTCTAACTCTCGTTGTAATCGGAGCGTCTCGGCTGTAATCGGAAAGGGTCGGGGTGGGCGGGACGCGGGAAGAGACGTCGTTCTAACTCTCGTTGTAATCAGAGCAGTGGTAACCACTCAAAGTCCTCAAGAGATAGGAAACGACAGCAGTGTGGGACCTTGTTGCAGGAAATTACTGAGCACACATACCACTTACAGGATGAGACGTTCATGTGTACAGTGATATCAAGACTAAATTATCTTTTGGAGGGCGTAAAGCAACACACCCCACATGACAGTAGTCTTCCTCTCACCTTCACGCCCCCCAAACACAAAAGGCAGAAGAGGACCATAACACCTCTCAGTACCAGCCATCGTAGACACCCTTTTTCAGGCCGGGTGGGTCATAAAGCTGAGGTCATGAGATCCAACTACAGAGTGGACAGCTTGAACAAGATTTTAAAAGCTAAGTCCCCAGAGTCTAATGCGGGAGGAGCAGGCAGGGGTACGAAGAGGAGGATAGATGCTTTAGGTAAGAACAAAGTATATTTACTTTTGCCATCTCCTCTATATTCACAAAACACAGCCAATCCTATGTGACATGGCACAGTTCATTTCACTCCAATAGAAATTGGTATAAAAGAGACCATTAGTCTTCTCATTGTGCTTATTGCTGTGGATAGGTGTTAACTATTGTTGTTGTATTGTATCATATCAAAAGTTGTTTTCATCCAAGGCACCACCGCCAGGTGAATGTTGGAAGCTTGGAGATGAATGGAGCTGTAAAGAGGTGGTAAGTAAAACAACGTTTTTAATCCGTTGCATGTGATTTATGTAGTTATAAAAAGTATATCATAAGCTGTCATTACAGTCTAAATATCTAACAGCAAAGGAGGAGGAGAGTCTGAGGAGGAGAGGAGATGAGGAGAACAGAGGAGAGGAGACAGCAAAAGGAGGAGAGTATGAGGAGAGGAGAACAGGAGAGGAGAGGATACAGCAAAAGGAGGATAGTCTGAGGAGAAGATGAGGAGAGGAGAACAGAGGAAACAGGGAAAGCAGAGTAAAGAGCAGAGTTGAAAGAGAAGTTGAAAGCAGAGCAAACAGTAGCAGGAGAAGTAGAGCAAATGTAAAAGTAACTTTGAAAAGTATCAGCAAGAAGATCAGAGTTGCATAATGTTATTTTGTTTTATTCGTTACTGTTATATTAATGTTGTATGTTAATTTTTGTACATAGGATAATAAAGATGATCTTAACCTTGAACTCGATTCATGACCTCATTTCATTATTAAAACCTTAATATCAAATTACAGACTGGATTCAAATTAGGATCTCCAAATGTGTTGATGTAATGTTTGTGATAAACTGAAGGATAAAGTGTTCCTTTATGTGTTGAGAAAATTCCCCTCCCTCTTAAGCCAAGTAAGGTGTTTAAAAAGCCTCTTGGATCAGCTGGAAAATGCATCATCACAAAGCTGAAAACAGCTGTTTCACTTTACTTTTGAAAGATACGACAGAGACAAAGCTAGACATATATGATGATATTATAGAATATGATGCATTGCTGCAGATTAAACTACCCAACGGGATATAAAAGAGGTAAACACATCTACAGCAGTAACATGCAACATACATTTTATTGCACCAGGAGCTATCTTGGGACTTTTACTGCAACAACGTTGACTTGCCTGTGAATACAAAATAAACCATAGTGTTGCTGATCTACAGTGTTGTCATTCTTCTTTCAACAGCAAGACCGCTAACAAGTATTTACATACCTAATATAGTTTAGTTTCTCACCATCCCAAACGTAAACATTCAGCCGCGTGACTGCGCTTCCGAGCCGCTCCGATTACAACCGAGCCGCTCCGATTACAACAAGAGTTAGAACGAGAACGTGACGTCATATTTACATTAGACGGATCCTTTCTAGCCAGGTTATGGCTAGAAATGATCCGTCTAATGTAAATATGACGTCACGTTCTCGTTGTAACTCTCGTTGGAGCGGCTCGGAAACACACCTACAGCAGTAACATGCAACATACACATTAATGCAGCAGTAATATTAATAGAGAAACATCAGACATAATAGTAAAACACTGAAAGGGAACATTGTATTGCACCAGGAGCTATATTGGGACTTTTACTGCGACAACGTTGACTTGCCTGTGAATAAAAAATAAACCATAGTGTTGGTGATCTACAGTGTTGTCATTCTTCTTTGAACAGCAAGACCGCTAACACCCTATTTCAACAATCACACTCCCTGTCATTGACATAATTAATAGATGGTTTAGCTTCCCACCATCATTTGCCCACTGATGTTAACGATCGTAACTGAAAGGCTGCCTGCAAACGTAAACATTCAGCCACGTGACTTGTAAACTATCGCGATAGTTTTACACTAGACGGATCTTTTCTAGCCATAACCAACTAGCCGGGCGGGAGGTTATGGCTAGAAAGGATCCGTCTAGTGTAAAACTCTCGCGAGAGTTTGGCTGAATGTTTACGTTTGGCAGGCAGCCTTTCAGTTACGATCGTTAACATCAGTTGGCCACAGCAAATGATGTTGAGAAGCTAAACTATCTATTAATTATGTCAATGACAGGGAGTGTGATTGTATAAATAGGGTGTTAGTGGTCTTGTTGGTGTTCAAAGAAGAATAACAACACTGTAGATCACCAACAGTATGGTTTATTTTTTATTCACAGGCAAGTCAACGTTGTAGCAGTAAAAGTCCCAAGATAGCTCCTGGTGCAATAAAATGTTCCCTTGCAGTGTTTTACTATTAAGTCTGATGTTTTTCTATTAATATTGCTGCTGCATTCATGTGTATGTTGCATCATGTTACTGCTGTAGATGTATTTCCGAGCCGCTCCGATTACAACGAGAGTTACAACGAGAACGTGACGTCATCTTTACACTAGACGGATCCTTTCTAGCCATAACCTGGGCGGTTGAGGGAGTGTGGACATGTGCCCTCTAGTGGTTATGTTCCAAACAAAAACATATTTA
The DNA here is from genome assembly GCF_949606895.1 of Notothenia rossii. NCBI lineage: Eukaryota > Metazoa > Chordata > Actinopteri > Perciformes > Nototheniidae > Notothenia > Notothenia rossii. The sequence continues at coordinate 71,760,404 of NC_136903.1, read as the reverse complement.
CTGATCAGTCCACCTGCTACCAATTAAAGAAAAAAGGATTACAAACATGTACTGCCAATGGAATCACACTCTATGGGTTTACACTGAACATAAAATAAGCATTTGTCCCAGGGAGCTGTTCATGGTGTGTAGGCCTATTGTTGTAATAATGTAGTGTTTAAAAAAAAAAAAAGTATTAGCAAAAAGGCTTTATATAAAATCTAAATGTCACATATATATATATAAATATATATATATATATATATATATATATATATATTTACTCTTGACTTATACTGCAAAATGTATAATCGACATTCTGCTGAATTTATGTGTTTCTATAATATCATGATTCATGTCCTCACTCTATGCGCCAAGCGGTTATTTTACACAACTACGACACCCACAATTCATAGCATTTCCGGGTAAAAGCGGATATGCTCTCGGATTGGCTAAAACACCTTTCAAAAACAGTTCGGGGAGTAGTTTCCATGATAGCTGAGGATTTGAATCTTAAAACTGATCTTAGACACAACATACCTTTGCTTCGTTGTGAACACGTGTCCTTTTTATCTGCTGTAAAGGAAAGTGTTGTTTCGAAACTCTCCCTTAGAGGTAAGTCTCAGTTTAACGTTATTCGATTCCAAACTAACGTTAGTAGAACATGTTGTGATGAACGTTGACGCTAACGTTAGCTAATCGCGTTATCGAAATTCAAAATCAACAAAAGTGTATTTAATCTGAATTAACTTGTTTATGCAGCTGTCGACATGAAGTGCTTGAAAGTGGAAGAATATATCAAGCAGACTGCTTCTGTGAAAGAGACGGATGTTTTACGTCAAGAACTACAGGTTAGCAAACAACTACACCTACCACATACTCCTAGCGACGAAACAAGTATTTATTTCACTAACGTGTTTTAAGCACTTGCATTTAAACAACACGACTGCCTGTTTAAAAGGTTAAATTCGGCCGATATCCTTTGATATGTTTAAAATAAGCATGCATGGTGCCACCCCGGTATGATAACGTACACAACTCCTTTGAAAGAGACTCTAAACCTGTTGTTATTTATGTATTTTCTCCGCAGAAGTATGTGAAGAGTCAACCCGGCCTCCAGGGTCGCACAATATGTGACAGGATCATCAGAGCCTGCAACAATCAACTCGGAGTTGGATCTCCAATTTCTGACCATGTCAGTGTGTTGGTCCAGCTGGTGGAGCTTTCTCTTCACGGCTATGATGTTTCTGAAGCACTTGTTGCTCAGAGCAGTCCGCTGTACATGGAGAAGATCATTTTCCATATTGTCAAAAAGCTAAGCTCCCTTGAAGCTCACAATCAATGTAGCCATGTAGCTGGGTTGCTTTACGGCAGGCTTTCTGTAGCTCAACAGGTATGTGTAATTGATATTCTTTGACAGAAAACAAATTGTAAACTATTTAAATAATTTCTTTGCTTTATTTTATAATTTTCTAACATTTTATTGGCCAAACGTTTGAAACGAAAAAAATATCAGCAGATTAGGATTCAAGGTAGGGCTGCACGATATTGGAAAAAACTTACATTGCGATTTTTGTCCCCCCTGCGATATATATTGCAGTATGAAAACATACAGGAATTGAAGAAAATACAGTTTTTACCCCGCAATCCATTCTTTCTTGAACTGTAATGCTATACAATTGTTATTTTTGTAACTATATTTAACCGGATGAAGGATTTTAGTCACGGACGTCTGGATCTTAAGTTATCAGAGCAACAAGCTGAGCTTGCTCGGTTAGCAGCGCTAACCTGTGACGTCACAGAAGTGTTCAAATCTGGATCAGTCTGTATCAGATCTGTTGAAGCCCCTTTTTAAGAGATTTGGGTATGGAGGAAAATAGAGAGGGTTGTGTTTTCTGACACTTGGTGAGTTCCCTGGAACACCAGGGACACATATTCATGTATAAAAGACGTACAAAAGTGCATTTTGCATGATGGGTCACCTTTTAATAGAGGCGAAGTCCCTCCCTTTCCGGGGGACCTCCATGGGACCTTATTTCGGAAAAATTATGTATTGAAGTCAATGGAGAGAGAAAGATTATCTATCGATCCCTTTTGAATTGGGCCACGAATTACACATAGTTGATTGTCAATTTAAAAGTTAAGTGAAGTAACACATTTTTTGGTGTGAAACGCTCAATGGTCTAGGGCTGCTCAATTAATCGTATTTTAATCGCGATTACGATTATGGCTTGTAACGATTACGAAAACAACGTAATCGAGATAAACCGATTACTTTTTTGGGGGGGGGTTTCAGTTGAATTATACTTAAAGTTCAGGGTAATCAACTGTTAAAACATACTGTTCACATTTTTTTCTCTCCAATAAATGGATGTTTTCAAAGTCAATGAATAATCTCATTTAATAATCGCAATTACAATTATTGACCCAAATAATCAAGATTATGATTTTTGCCATAATCGAGCAGCCCTACTCTGGTCTCACACACGTTACCAACACCAAGATGGCACATTTCACAGAATGAGGCAAAAAGTATTAAAAGAGGAGACTACAAGTCTGGGCATGTTGAGAGCTGTATATACACAATAGGGGAGTTAGTCGGTTCAGTAAGAGCCAGCATGCGGGACCGGCTTTACAAGGTTTCGGTGAGTAACACGAGTGTACTGTGTAACGTTAATGACATCACTTACGCGACTCTGGGATTTGTAGTCTTTCTAGTTGCGTATTTTTCATAGTCTTATATTTCAACAGTTTTATGTTTTATTTTTTAAGATTGACAAACATCATATAAGTAATTCGTAGCACAATTCAAACGAGATCGAAAGATACGTTTTCTCTCTCCATTGACTTCAATTCATAATGTTTCCGAAATAAGGTCACATGGACCGGAAGTAGATGGGCGTGACTTTGCCAATTTTTTTTTTTTAAATCGTCAAGTGATGTGAATATCGCAGTTATCGTCACGACACGATATATCGTGCAGCCCTAATTCAAGGGCTTTATTATCATATGCACAGTAGCTACAGTGTAGTTATGGCAATGGAAATCTTAGGTCAACATGCAACATATTATATATAGGACACAAGACAATAAATGAAAGAATAAAATAGTGCAGGTTATGTAGCTAAACCAGTCCACAAGTAGTGCAGATGAAGTTAACTATATACATGTCAGAAAATAAATAAATACAATAAGCTAAAGGATGCAGAGAATGTTGAACATGACCAAGATTCATTTGTAATGGAAGTTGTTAGTTTCAGCACTATTCCAAATCTTCACTTCATGATTTAGTTTTCAGCATCAGAACTAACCAGGTTATTGTTTTATGCTCCATAGGCTGAGGACTACTTTGCTCTTGTGCGAAGCTGCTTTTCGGTGCTCTGGAATGGATTATCTGCAACCAAAGACATAAAAATCCTAAATTCACACGACAAACTTCACTGCCAGATGCAAGCTCTGAGCTTCCTCTTGCTGTTGGACACAGACAGTGCAACCCCATCTATCTCCAAAGCCCCCATATACACAGAGGACGCCATCACGGAATTTGAGAGTAGCTTTGAAACGGTAACCAAGGACAATGCTTATTTTCTCCTTCAGAAAATGCAGACACTTTTCAACAGATGTTGGACTGGCAGCGATGGCGCTGGGTCCAAGCAGTTGACTGTGGCATCAAGTATATATACGCTCTCAGAAATGGCACTGATTATAGTGAAGATGCTTTGTAAGTTTGCCCACTATGATCTGGCCTCCACCTTTTTGAGTGAAATTGAGAGCAAGCTCAAAGACTTGGCTGACTGTCAGTGTACAGCTGTGGTGCTCGGCAAGTGGGCGGTAAAGATTCATTCCACAATGAAGGCCGGCGTTGAGAGTGGCCCGGCTCTGACGGAGTGTGCGAGGGCCCTGAGGTCTCTATCAGCTGACCTGGGGGACAGAGAAGCTCACGCAGTCCTAGAAGCATGTGGACTCGTGTTATGGGCTGTCGAAAGTGACCACAGCAACGGATTGAGCGGACCTGTGCTCCTGGCTTTCTTTTCTTTTCTTGAGGAGCACCAAGAACAGATAATAAAGGTTCTAAAGAAGGTAAGTGTAATTTCTGAGCTTGAAAATAATCACATTTGTGCTGTGCTTAATTGCTTAAAGAGGTGGTCAATGTATTTTCAACAAATAACCTTTGGCCTGTTTGATTTTCAGAGTTCGACATGCCAGGCTGAGCTCAGCAGACTGCAGCAGGCTCTCTGCATCAATATCTACCAAGGCTTTGGATTTGCCTATGAGAGCATGGTGGCATTACAGGTGAGGTTGCTTCTTTTGCATCCTTTTTTCATATTTATTTTTGTATTTTATTATGATGATAGTATCAATACTGAAGAGTCACCCAGATGCCACTACTCCTGCCGTTGGGATTGTACTCTGCTACAAGTTGACTGATTGTGATTTGTTGTTCTCAGCTGGAGAACAGTGAAACCTTGGACAGAGTGCTGCTGTACTGCCAGGCCACAGCTGGACAGATGATGACTGAACTACGTAAACTGTCCAGTGAAAGTCTTCTCGTCAAATCAGGTGATTACATTCTCAATTACTAATGTGTTAGCGGTTCAGAAATGTAGGGCTGCAACTTATGATTTTTTTTGTTTGGCTCATCCGCTGATCGTTTGGTCTACCAAATGTCAGACAATAGGCGCATCCACACCGCAGTACTTTTCCCACTTTAGTTCCGATATAGTTCCGAAATGTCGCGTTCACACCAAAAAGAGCCGGAACTAAAATTAGTTCATGAGAACCTTTTTACTCCCTTTTACCCCTGCTAGAGAGCAGGGACTTTTGTGGGAGAAAAAGGTTCCTATGTCTGATTGGCTGGGCGGAATGCAAACCACGCCCCGTAAAACTCAAAAAACGTTTTGTGAAGCCGCCATTTTATTATCCTTGCATTAGCATTATTAGCATTAGCCCAGCACAGAAACGCAGAGAGACTAACTTATGGCAACACAAAAGAAAACATGGGAGCGGTGGAGATGAGGTGTCGGCGTTCTGGCGATTTACTGAAGCCAGTCCCCATCTCCGAGGACTTCCGGCCGGGGACTTCGGGTGACAGTATACGCCGTGAAGTTGTTTTCGGCCTGCCAGTAAACCCAAAGCAGCAGCAGCAGAAGAAGAAGAAGTGACGTCAGCGGCTTCATTTGCCTAATCCTCCCCCAGGGATTTATTCCAGTGTGAACGCGATCTGTATTTAGTTCATGAGAACTAAAGAGTTCTCATGAACTAAATTCTGATTAACCTTTTTGGGAAAAGTACTGCGGTGTGAAAGCGCCTTTTTAGTGACATTTCTATCTCAAGGTTCGAGCTGATGTCCTAAAATGTCTTGTTTTGTCAATTTAAAAACCCAACGATTTTTACTTTACCTCTATAATTAAGAGACTGAAAACAGCATTTTCTCCTATTGTTGAAATATTATTTATTGATAGAGTAAAAGTTGTTGTTTTTCATCCTGCCAATTGTTGCAGCTCTGCTTACTTGCATTGCAAAATACAGATGTATAATATTGTATGACATTTAGTTAATTTTATGATACCATGTGTCTTGCAGTGATTTCTGTGAGCAACTTAGCTTGTGGATTTTACAACCGGCGTCTCTATGACCAGGCCTTCTCTCTGGTTGAAATCCTCTGTCGGGAACTAAGCAAGAATTGCCCCACCTCGCTCTGTGTCGATAGGGTAAGTTTTATCATATACATTGTCTTAAGAATGACAGACTATACTATACAAATTACATCATGCTTGGTTGTCAATATACATATTACCTACGATGATGTATCAGTTTGAAGTAGTTATATTTGCTCAATGGCTTCAAGTTTTCTAGGATCCACATCTCAGGATCCTCAGGAATATCCACTTTGACAAATGTAAACATTTTTAAAAGTTTTATTCTGTATTCGTTTCACAAAGCCGGATCATAATTAAAAATAACATCTTTACATTTATGGCAGACTGAGATATTGTTGTTGAATGTGTGTATCTCAATAGGTGTACTTTATGTTCTTTGCAAGATATTTGATACAATACTCTGTGAAATTATGTGGAGATTTATAACTTTTGAGCTTGCTCCAGAAGTTTGCACACATCAGCATCATCATATGGACAATTTGTATCTGACTCCCATTTGTGGTAAGTAATAATGTTTTCACATTCAAGACAAATGTCATATTTAACATGGCTTTTCACTCCTCAGTTGAGCCGCCCGTTCATGTTGGCTGTGCAGACGTCTCGGCGTGCCGGACATCTGGAGCGGGCGCTGGACTGGGTCATCCTGTGGCTGAAGGCTCTGGGGGACAACATCACTTCTCACATGGCTGAACCTGTCTCTCTGTGGGTGAAAACAAAGACTGACGCTGCCCGTAACTCTGAGGAGGACATCCGTCTCAGGTACACACAAGTTATAATGCAAAGACTCTTTCTGACGTTTGTGACAACATTTAAGCTCTCAGAGAATGTAGATCATTGCATATTAATGTAAAGGCAACATGTCCATCCTGAAACAGGACATTACATGATGGATTTGGACCCGACGTCCCTGATGAGAGAGTAATGCTCTGCCTATTGGAGGAAGAGCTACGTGCCTATAAGGATGTGGCAGGAGACACGTCTCAGGAGCGTTACAACACACTCTGTGATCTGTTGGACATCTGCCATGAGGACAGCTCACACACACATCTGCGTGCTGTCTATCTCTCTGAAATGGCCCAAGTTGTGTGTTACCAGGATTTCAGTGAACAGACTGACTGGTAGGAGCTTTTATTTAGATCGTTTTCCCTAATGAATGGTGCTCCTTGATGAATACAAATCCAGACTAAATTGTGTGTTCAGGCCAGGGCAAACTATTTCTACTGTTAGTCTCAACAAGCTGGACCAACAGGTGCATCATCTTTCTGTTCATATACTAATTTTGTTAATTTGTAACTACACAGCACGGCAGTGGATTTCACCCATGAAGCTCTACGGCTACTTGAAGGAGAACCAGAGACTCCAGAGAATGCAGACAGGCTGAAGGATGACAAGGCCCATGCTTTACTCTGGCTCTATATCTGCACTCTGGAGAAAAATCTTCAGGAGGTGAGCTTGTCAGGATATCAATATGCAAGTTATTGTCTGTCATAAAAATCGAGTGAAACTGAAATTTAAGACTGTTATCATACTGGTTTTTATCTATCTGTGTTTAAGTCTTGATTTGATAAATCGACTAAGCATCTTGTGATTAATTACTGATGTTTGTGTGTTTTTGGTCAGGGCATTGAAAGGGACAAAGAAAAGCGAGAGTCAAGAGAGCAGTCACGATGTTCAGCCAGTCCCATAGGAACTAATGATTTAGATTATGAAGATAAGCAGAAAACACAGGAAAGCATTCCGGTCTATGAAGGCCTGCATTTCAACCTGGCTGCAGAGAACAGTAAGAATATGCATGTATTTATATCTTACCAGTATAATATGATGACTATCTGCTAAATACGATATATTTTTTTTGTTTATCATTAGCTGAAATCTTTTTCATTTTCTTTTAAGATCTGTGCAAACCTCTGGAAAGAGCCCTGGATGAGTGGTCTGCTCTTCTGCAGAGTAAAGTCCTGCCTTCTGTCAGAAACCCCCAACAGACCTGTGGCTCCCTCGCTGTGACTGCGGCTCTCTTCAGACTCATGGCAAAGGTAACGACACAAAATGTGGTCACAAAGATTTAGTCTCAGTTTGTTAATGAAAAGTCAAACTAAAATGGATATAATTCCCCTAAGGTTTTCCATACAAGGCGGTACAACCACACAAAATATTTTCATTATCAATTGTGATTGATTTCTAGATTTAATGGTTTAGTCGTCAATTAAATGTCAGAAAATAGTATTAAAAAAATCCTAGCAATTACTAAAATGCCAAAATGTTGTCCCTAAATGTCTTGTTTTGTTTAGCCAAAACAGCTTTAAGAGAAAGCAGGGTTCTCCATATTTGAAAGGCATACATTGCAGCATTCTTTTGCAATTTATTTCATGAAAAGTGTGTATCTGATAGTGGATTCAACCATTATCAGAAAAAGTGATTTATTTTACTGTAAAAAGAGGTATTTTAGTGTGTTTTCCTTGGTCAGATTGTTAGAAGTGTTGCTCGCTTATTAGAGCAGCGGTATTAATGACAATCTCATTATTCTCTTTTATAGCCTCTGAAGGCTCTGGAAGCTTACCAACTTGCGATTGGACTTTCACGTGAACTCGCTGACGCCCCTGGATGTGCCACCTCCCTCTGTCAGTCAGCCAGCATCCTTCTGGATATGGGCTCCCCTGATCTGGCTTTGGTAATGCAGCTTTATAATTATTCACACTGTAGTAACATATTTTATTTGTTGTGCTGCATCTCACTTTGTTTATTGTACTATTTTGAAGGCCCAACTAGAGCAAGCAGAGAAGTTTCTTACCTCTGTGCCCTCCGATGATGGACCTTCTTATCTGTCTATGACGGCAGTTCTGCTGAAAGCTCAGTACTGCTACAGCACAGGACAGGTAGGTCACGCACTAGCAATATTTATTTTAATATATGATTGTTTTTGGATGGTTTAGTTCAGTCTATCAAATTGCCCCTCTCCTGTTTGGGCATATATCAGGTGGATCATGGGGTAACATATCTGTGTGAGGTGCTGAAAGAAATGAACACGCAGAGGCAGTCAAAGAGCTTGTACCTGCTGCGGGCTCGCACGCTCCAGACCTGCAGCTCCTATCTGAGTTTGGACTCAGATGCACTGCCACAAGCCCAGAGAAACCTTATCACCCAGCACGGTAAGCTAAGGCATTTACTTCATTCAACTAAATGGTTTAAAGTTTGCATTTTGCAATGTAAAGGAGTGGATTGCAGCTTTCATTAAGTAAGGACTTGTGATTATTTCTCAGGAACAAGAAGCCTGGACACTGCCCTGTATGAGAGCCTGAAGCTTCTGTGCAGCCTGCTGGTCGCTTTAGTGGGGAAGGGGCTATACGGGACTAACAACAACAGCAGCAGCTGCTCAGACACACGCTTCATCGACCAAGGTACGTTTGTCCCACACATGGACTGACAATACATGCTGCTAATACAACAATAATGTCTCCTGTAGGGTTTTCCTGCAATGTTGGTTGTACAAAGCCCTTTTCTATGTCTTTTGTTCTCTGCCATTGTTTAATTCATTGTGTGTATTAGTTTGTATTATTCAACTATGTAGTGTCTCTTAATGCTGTTCTTTTAACAGTTTTGAGAGCCAAGTCTAAGAGATGTCCACAAGGTTTCCATTGTCAGGGTGTCCGCGGGGTCTTAAAAAGTATTAAAAGTTGATAAATCAATTTAGCGAAAATTAAGGCTTTTAAAAAGTATTAAAAAGGATTAAATGGCATTTTCCAAGGTATTAAGAAGTCCCACAGCAACGACAACATGAAACACCCTTTAATTTACTGAAACGACATGTCGGGAAACCCCACAAGGCGGCCCCATGCATAGCGCGCTGTTTCGTTGCCTTGCTCCGCTCTGTGTGTGTGTGTGTGGGGGGGGGGAATAAACGACTACGTTAACGGGTCCCAAGGTGGGAAGACCGGCATACGCAACGCTCTGGGGGTCCAACGGCTCCGTGTGTGCCCTATATGATCATTTTCTGATAACGATGAAAGAGCCCGCCTCCCTCTCCCCACGTCTCCTGCTGCTGCTGGGCTGTCAGAAGAGGGGGAGGAAAAGAGAGGCAGTCACTGTTTATTAAATATTATTATATTATTATACAGAGAACAGAGTCGTTATCAATTTGTTTTAAAGCTCAATAAATAACAAAGAAGACCTCTGACCAGCACTTTCCTAATTTTGTACGGAAGATTTAAACTTTAACGGACATGTTGACCGGCGGAACATTTTTTTTACGGAAACTGCCCCACGGTCCCCTCGTTCCTTGGAAAAGGCGGAGAGGTGGGTGTTTTTCATCTGCTGGTGGACTACCTGAGAGATACAGCAGGAGAACACGCCGTCCACCAAGGAGAATAAACAGAAGGGCAACCATGGCAACCATGCTCCGGGTTCTTCTTCGCTGCTTTTGGTGTATTTCGGGCGGCAGCAGCGCCACTTACAGGCATGACATATGTACTACATCGTTTCCAGCATTTGCAGCGGTCTAGTGTGAACGGACACGTTAATAAATCGAATGCGTGTGAAAGAAAGCCTTTTTTGCGCTTGCGTATGCGTTTTACCGTGTGGGGCCGGGGTCTAAGCCAAACTATATACGGTCACAGAGATCTGCTATTTTAAAGTAAAGTCAACACATATAGACCCTAAATATAGTCTATATTAAGAACGAGAAAAGTCTTAACATATATATCCTTTTTTGTAAACATATGACAAATGTGTGAGGGTGATGAAGTCAGAGCATCGTCTTATGTGCCAGGGCTTAGCCCCGGACAGCCCCAGCCCAATTTAACCCCTGGGTATTTGTGAGGGAGCTCCTATGGCATTACCCCGCTGAAGCTCACCAAAGTTTAACATATTTCATAGTTCAAAGTTTTGTCAATTGTTTTGTTTATTGGTCAAATACTGGTTTCTAATGTTTTCTGAGGAGTTTTACTGGAATGAAAGAGCAAAGAGTACAGAAGCAACAAAGCAGCATACTGCATTAAACCTGACCTTCACGGAGAGGTTGAAGTTCATGTGGAGAGAAGGCTTCAGTAGTCTGTCTGCACTCTGTTTAGTTTTGCTATCTTACAATCAATATAGTAAATGTGAGGTAAAGTGTGTTGCCAATATAACCGGTTAGAACTCAAAGTTGCGATGAGGTCTTAAAATGCATGGAAAGGGTCTTAAAAAAGGTCTTAAAAGGTATTAAATTTGACTTCAGGATTCCTGCATATACCCTGATTGTACATGTACTGTCGGTCTGCTAAAAGGGTAATACAATCTTTCTATCTGATCCCCTCGCCCTGTGCAGGAGATAACTTGGTGCTGAAATGGCAGCTGCTCTCAGAGCTGCTGAGTTGCTCTATGAAGATGGTGGCTGTGAGGAGCAGCTGTGGAGCCATCAATGACGCCAGGCTCCAGTGTCTAGAAGCTTTGAAACTGGCCACCAAGCTGCAAGCACTCAGCCAGTACGTACATGTGCATGATAGTTGGTTAACTCCAAATGGTAAAGCAGGATCCAAAGGATGGATGGGGCCCTGATATTATTAGCTCAAACCGGCTATTCTTAAATATTTAGTTTCCTGTAGTGCACAATGCTAAATCTTCTTTGGGCTGTTAAGCTTGATGTAGTGTTAAAGCATATTCATTAGACCTGAAAATGCACCAGTGCTCGGTTGAGCATGTAAAATACAATTTATACAGCATTGTGCTCTTGCGCTTTATTGATTTAAAATTCCTAAATGTTATACTTTATCCGATAACTCCTCCTGTACAGTCTGATGCAATTAAATAGAACGGCCCAGTAGTACATCTTAATTAAACCAGCTTATTATAGATTTGTTTTCATAGAGGTGGTGATTTAACTCTAATGAGGTGTAGTGCTGTAGCTGAACTGCTTTATTATGTTAACGGTGTTTTCCATGTATTGCAGGGCTCTTAAGTGCTGTATTGTTCATGTGTACCTTTTTTTTTTTTAAATGTAACATTGTGACCGTATTAATTAGTTCCATTAGTGCATGCTTAACAATGTTTTGTAGTTATAATAGGCCCAGGACACGGCACAATGAATATAAAACTGAGGAAACAACACCAACTCTTGCTGTTGTGATGGCATTAACTCCTCCTTTTCTTTGTCATTGTTTAAGATGTGCGGAGCTACTGGTGATCAAAGCCGAGTTGGAGCTGATGCTGGGGGAGAAAGATGAAAGTGGAATTGATTTAGACAGAGTCAGAGATCTTCTGGACCTATGTACAGGTATGTTGGAAACAAAGCACCATGTTTTTAGTAAAATTGTAACGTGATTGATCGGACTCAGACATTTGCAAAATAAATAATAATGACTTGTTTTGTGTTCTTTGCCAGCAGCATTAGGAAGCATATCAGTTTTCTTGAACAACTAAATGGACTTCTTTGTATTGGTTTTTCTTCAGATTTCTCTGATCACGTGCAGAAGGCAGAAGTGAAAATCAAACCTAGGAAAGGTCGCCCTGTGAAGAAGTCACAGTTGCCCCTTCCTGCTTTGGAGGATGATCTCAAAGGCATGCTGAGAACCAGGTGGAATAACAGAGAGCCTATAGTGAGGGATCTGAGCAGCTCACCCCCTCTTAAAGTCCAGCCTCGCCGCTGGCTCTCCTCCCTGGCCCATGAACCGGCCTGCCCCTGCCCCTGCTGCTCTGAGCCCTGTCTGGGCCGCGCCACCGCCCGCTGGGCCGCCACTCAGGCCGACCTCATCCTCCAGCTCGATCCCAACGACGCCAAAGTCAGTTTCAAACTTCAATCGGCAACATTAACTCGCTGCAAGAGTGTTGCTGCCAAAGTTGGGGCAAAATTGGCTAAACTCTTTCCTCCCCATGGACCTTCAAAAAGATCCTCTAAACCCTCCCTGATGCATGACGTGGTGGGCCGCGTCTACCTCCACATGGCCCTGTCTGCACTGGAGCCAAGGCACAACAAGGTTTGTGGGATATGGAAAGTACTGGAAGCTGGTTTGGCATTTGTTGATTCCACAACTTCACATGTGCTCGGACCCGTGAGAGCAGGCCTAATGGCAACCAAAGCTATTGTGTCATTGGTTACCTTGGCTGAGAAAAAGGGCTGCACTCCAGAAGAGTTCTTCTCAAATGCTTGGACTTGGAACACATCAAAGGAAGATCTGAAATCAGAAGAGAAAGCAGTGCCTCCCTCATCCTTGCTTAAAAAGCCCAAAGAGTCCATTAAAAAAATTCCTGACAAAACAAAGGAGGCCAAGAAGGTGAGGACTGTCCCGCCCAGGATTCAGGGGGCTGGCTCCTCCACCAAAGGAAAGCGGCTGATTCACATGATGCCAGTAAGGGTGAAGCCTGACCTTGGAGCTTTTGGCTTTAACACAGAGGTACCTACTTTGTTCTGTACTCCTATTCCAAAGGTAAAAGCCCCTCCCACAGAGCAGAAAGCACAGAGGACTGCTCCTAAGATACAGTTCAATGTGTATGAAGAGTTGTCACCAGAACGGAAAAAAGCCCAACCTGTCCCTGGAGCCCCCAGACGCACAAATAAACCCTTTTTCAAGGTAAGCATTTTATTGCTGCATAACGTATAGTTGTTTGTTATTATGTGGGGGGAAATGAGAATCAGAATAGCTTTATTCGTCCCACAGAGGAGAAATGTGCATTTGTTACAGCAAGAAAAGAGCCAAAGACAGCTTAATATGAACTAAGACGCATGCATAATAAAAAAATTGAATCTTCTTTGCAATATTTCAATACAGCTGGATTTTAGCGATGAGAGTGACACGGAATCCAACACCCAAGCCGAGCCTAAGGGAGAAAAAAAAACAAATGTCCCTAAAAAGCGAGCCACCACAAGAAGAGCTGCGCAGAACAGTAAAACGGCTCCAGACCCCCCTCCTGCAGAGAAGGTCCCAGCCAAGAGGCAGACCAAGGGGAGGAAGACCACTGCACTCCCCCAGTCGTTTTCTTCTGAGGATGACGAGACTGTGGTCAGTCACACTGCCACAGCAAGAAGAGGAAGATCCAGAAAGGAGCTTTCCAGGCCAGACCCAGATTCACTGGAGAAGCCCGACAAGATGCGGACCATCGAGGAGGAAACCACTGGAGTTCTGGACATCAGCATGGAGCAGCTCAGGGCATCCGACACTGAGACTGAGGACAATCTTAGCAAAGATATTGGTGAGTATTTTATGCAATGGTGAACTTTGTCAGATACGTTTAATACATTTCCTAATTGATACAGACTCCACGTTGAGTGTATACCATCCTGTACATTAGATTACACTATACAAGAACATGTAATGTGATGCAGACCACAACTCTTCTTAACTCTTTCCACACAGATTTCGAAGTGCTGCGGAGGGATACGTATTGTGCGAGAGACCCCCTGTCTGAACTGAAGAGCAGAGGTCATCTGAGAGAAGCTCCACTGACCCACCTCTCTCATTCCGACACCAGGCCAGGTGAGAGGGAAACATGTCATTACAGTCTTTTCTTAAAGCAGTAATTGATCACATACGTTCAAGCATTTCGCCATAGAAATACACTCCAAAAGCAATAGTTAGGGCTATGATATCTAAGATGTACTTGTACTTTTCTCCATTCAAATGTCTAATAACTAGATGAATTTATGTTTTTTGTTGTTTTATGTAGTTGCATTATTCCAAATGTTTGTTCTCAAACTCAGAGAAATCAGTCATTTTAATCAAAGCAACGGTCTGGCTTGTTTATTTGCCTTTTAATCTGAACCACTCTGTATCTCCTATGGACATTAGTCAGCATTGTGGTTGATCAGCCAGAAGCTGAGATAAAGATGTCAGCAGCCTTAAACTGTTACGGCCCGTCCACACAGCAGCTTTAAAAAAATCTTGAAAATCTTGGAGCTGGGCGTGTCTGAAAGGGGATTTTTTGCAACCAACAACCAATCACATGAATCTCCCGCCCCCGACATACAAAGCAATAGCAATGTTAAAACGAAGTAAACTGGATATAAAATCCCCAAACAGGCGAAAACCTACCAGTTTCACCCACTGTCTCTGCCACCTCCCTCCATGCCTGGTTCCTCCGGTTTGTATCCCGGTGAGTTATTAGCGACTGGTCATAAAGAACCGGGTGATTTGCTATCGCAATAACTAATTTCTCCTCCATTTTCAGGAATATAGAAAATGAACTGCGGTCTGGCTCTCCCAGCTTGCACGCAGTTTGATTGGCTAGCGCTTGTACTGTCAGATTTGCATAAACGGGATTTGATTGGCTGACGCTTCCACCTCAGCTTCAAAAGTTGAACATTGCTCAACTTTTGAATCCTGAAAATCCTGGAAATCTTCGCTTTGCTTCCCCACAATGCCGTTCGGCGAAAAGCGAGGCAAAGTGACGTCACCCCATTCAAAGTCAATGGGCAGAGAAGCGTTGGAAGATTTTTTTTAACGCTGCTGTGTAGACGGGCCGTTATAGGTAGCTGTTTAACTTTGTTAATCAAATCCCGTCTACTTTTTCTTTTTCTCAGACAATCTTTCACTGGAGGATGTTGAGTCGTTGCTCCTCACAGCCTGGCTGGCCCTCCAGCACTTTCCCTCCCCCTCCATCTACACCACCCTTTGTGCTTTACTGGCGTTGACCAAGGGACAGCAGGACCCCATAACTACAGCGATGCTGCACGCCCAGTCTTTGGGAATCACAAGTCGTCATCACACAATCAGGCATTTAGCTAGTTGTCTCAAGTAAGCATCTTGTTTGTATATTGTGAAGTCTAGATTTCTCTCTTACCAACATTTTGGGTTTTTTATCCAGATATCCCAAATTCAATGATTTTACACATTGTTTAATTCACATTCCCTTGATGTGTTTTAAACAGAAAGCTGAAAAAGGCTTCCAATGAGCTCACAGACAAGATGGATGCTCTGAGTCTAGGTGAGCCCGGCCCGAACGATTCCAAGAACTCTACCGAACAGAGGCTGGCACAGTTGGAGAACATCTTCTCCTTCCCAACTGCTGACTCATCGTCTTTCCCCAAGAGCCACTGCCAAGAGTTTACCCAACAAATTCAACACCTTCCCACAGGTAAAGAATCTAGATCTCAGTAGCAAAATGGGAACATTTTAAGGTGTTGTCTTGTTAATGACTTGATTTAATTCAGATTACTGGATGCTTCCGTTCCTAATAAGATAAGCAAACTCCTTTCTCTTGGTGCATCCCTCTCTTTCCCTTTACAGGGGTGACAGTGTGTGTGCTGTCTGTGCTTGGAGTAAAACCTGGAGAGGTGGGTGACAGCATAATATTGTCCCGTCTTGAAAAGGGAGCTGCACCGGTCACTGTTCACATCTCCACCTCGAAACAACAGGTGAGGATGGCAAATTGTGGTACGAGTAGGTAGACACAATCTGAAACCAGACCATTGTAATTACTTACGGCTTAAGAAACATGGTGAATTTCCCCATGCTCACACGTCCATTCTTTATCAAGTAACCTGGCTAAATAATTTTTTTTACTATTGTAGTTTAATTGAATGTAAATATGATGAGGCTGTGGCTCAGAGGATAGTGTGCTGGACTTCGAATCAGGGGATAGCAAGTTTGAGTCCCACTGCAGTCAGCATGTCGTTGTGTCCCTGGGCATGACACTTCACCCCAAATTGCTCCTGTGGGGATTGCCCACAGTATTGAGTATGTAACGGCCCGTCCACACTACGGCTTCAAAAAAAGCTTGCCGGCGGGCGTGTCTGAAGCTCGACCAACAACCAATCACATGAATCTCCCGCCCCTGACACACAAGCAGCGGTTTGATTGGCTAGAGCTTGTACTGGCATATGATTTGATTAGCTGACGCTTCCACCGAAAGCTTCAGAAGCTTCAAAAGTTGAACATTGCTCAACTTTTGCAGCCTGAAACGCCAGGAAAGCTCCGCTCTGCTACCCACAATTCAGTTCGGCGAAAAGCAAGGCAGCGTGACGTCACCCCATTCAAAGTGAATGGGCAGACGCGTTGGAAACCGTTTTTGAAGCTGTAGTGTGGACTGGCCGTAAGTCGCTTTGGATAAAAGCATCTAACAAATGACATGTAATGTAATACCCCACATACACCCAAAATGGTGAACACAGCATCTGCTTTCTTTGCATCAATTAGTAAATATGTTACACTAAATTCAACAAAGTATCTTGCAATGAAATAATCTTGTTCATCCTTAACATCTAAGATTATAACTCTGTCTCTGTCTCTATGTGTTCTGCAGCACCCCATCAGTTGGCTGGTGCAGGAGATCGATAGCATTCAGGTGGAGCAGAAGGCTGTGAGCTGCGTGTCTGAGAAAGCCCAGTGGTGGGAGGGCCGCTGGGCGCTTGACTCTCGAGTTGAGGTAAGGGGAGGGGGGGGGGGGGGGGTAGACCGAGGGTGCTGCCCGGGACCCTGAGGGGTTTACAATGCCTGTTCTATTCACATAGATATACTTCAGTTATACACTTCCACTGACAGGATACAAAATCAATGTTTTTGTCTCATTTAGCTCCTACTTCTTTTCTTTCAGCGACTGTTGAAGGAGATGGAGAGATTGCTGGGATGCTGGAGGAGCTTTCTTCTACCTCTTTCATCGGACCCTGAGCCCTCCAGACAAGCCCGGCACCTTTGCAAGTCCTTATCTGCAAAGGGAGTGACAGTTAGCGAGGACATGTTAAAGGTGTGTGTTGTTTTTAGCTTCATGGACCTTTAGCAGCAGCATCAGACCTTCCATTTAGGAACAGCATAACGGCAGACCCTAACACTTTGACTCTTGTGTTTCAGGTTTTGCTTTCTGCCTCCCCTGAGCTCTCCCAAGCAGACCTAAGGAGATTTGGTCTCGGAGTTTCTCCACAGTGGGACACAGAGTGTGAGCAGCTGCTTCTTACAGCTGTGACCCGGCTCGCTGACAGAGAAGAGCCCCGCGGCCATGTGGTTCTCATCCTGGACAAGGTTGGTTTCATTAGCTTTGTTAAATACTTCACTATCCTATAGTCTGCTTTGTATTTGGAAGAAAGCTCTGACATGTTATCAAAATGAATGTCCTACTATTATTACCTGCAAATAATAAAGTGGATCTTCATCAGAATAAATCTGTTGTATTGTTTTTTTAATTGTTTTTTTATAATTGATTTTAGCCAGTTCTTGCTGTTTCTATACTATACTTGTATTCTTAACTAATCATTTAATTTGGTCCATGTACTTAGTTATTTTAGCTCTTCGACTTGTTGTCATCAATACTTATTTTCCATCGTAAATGACTAAATCTGACCACTACTGGGTTTAATTTAATTCTGTGTTTTTAAGTCTTTAGATTTAACTTTTTGTAACCTAGAGAAACATTGGTAGTGCTTTTGGAAGCCTTTTTTCTCCCAAATGTAGAGGTTTAATCTTCTATCCTCTTACGTTTCCAGTACCTTCAGAAGCTGCCATGGGAGAGCATCTCCATGTTAAGGTCTCGCTCGGTCAGCCGGATGCCTTCTCTGCACTCACTGATTGGACTGAGCATTCAGAAAGAGGTAAGATTTAAGATCTATTACTGAGCCAATATGGCCTGTGAAGGTGCTGTTTAACTTCCTCCCAGTGAAGTTCAGTGGTGTCTATCACCACAACTGTGTAAATTGAAGGAGAAAACTGGAGGAATGACCCTGGTTTTGCTGTGTGTGTATGTTTACTGACAAATAGCACTGATTTGTTGTTATTTACATCTTCTCCTTCAGAATGACTCTGACTCCATCCTGAAGCAAGGTGTGGATACAAAGCAGGTGTTTTATGTGCTGAACCCTGATGCCAATTTAGAAAACTCTCAAGAGCGATTCAAGGAATGGTTCAGCAGGTGAGACCAACACTCATGGGGGAAACAATATAATTTGTCTTTCAGTCCACGGTGTGTTTTCTTCCCATTTACTACTTTACAAATCTTGTTATAGCAAACCGGATTGGGACGGTGTGTGTGGAGTTGCTCCTGACACGGGTCAGTTGGAAGAAGTTGTTGCTACCAAGGATCTATACATGTGAGTATTTGATCTTAAATACCTGGCTGGCTGAGGATAAAACCAATAATTACAGTTCACAACACTGCAAGATGGAGTTGGTTACAGATTACACAGTCAAAAAACGTGATGATTACTCCAATTGTCTGTACAGTAATCGTTTCATTTTGAATCTTTGAGAATGAACTTTTCTTAGGTTTTAGGCTGTGGAAACAAAATATGTCCGCAGAAACTTAACAGTTGCAGGCCTTAAGCAGATCATTTTCTGTTCAAAGCTCCCAGTCAAAAGTTAAAACATTTATATTACAAGTATGCAGAAGAGGATAGCATTTACCTAACAGTATTTAACTGTTTTATTAAGAATTATTCACCAGATTCTATCCTGCTTTACGTTGTAACATCAATGTTACACCATGTTACCCTGTGTATCTTTAGTTACGTGGGTCACGGTGCAGGTGCACGATTCCTGGACAGCCAGACGGTCCTGAAGCGTCAGATGAGAGCGGCGGCTCTGCTCTTCGGCTGCAGCAGTGCTGCTCTGGCAGTGCGCGGGGATCAGGAAGGACAAGGCATCATCCTCAACTATCTCATAGCAGGCTGGTGAGATACCCGTCTTTACTTGCAGCTGAATAAGGATCAGTGATAATCATAAATACTATTAATACATTTTATTTCTTTTTTTCTTCTCAGCCCCTTCGTTTTGGGGAACCTGTGGGATGTTACAGATCGGGATATTGATCGCTTCACCAAGTACTTGTTGGAGTCTTGGCTCTCTGCTGGGTCTGGAGCCCCCCTCCTGGATTATATGGGCCCGTCACGCCAGGCCACACACCTGAAGTACCTCATCGGAGCGGCTCCTGTGGTCTATGGCTTACCACTTCACCTGCAGTAGATGTACTTCAAACCCTTTTTAATATCTGGATGTTAACATATTTTTAAAGTTGCAATTTTTTGAGAATATGACTTGAAGATCAAAGAACTGCCTTCTCTATATTTAAACCGATGCTTCCATTTTTTTAATGTTTTTACTGCGGTGTGAATGATTTTTATTATATTGCTATTATTAGCAATTGGTGTTGAATGCATTTTTTATGTAATCAAACAATTTCAATAAAATGTGTTCTTGCATACAGTCTGTGTCTACGTTTTGAAAATGACTATTATTAGTCACTATTATGTAAAGAGCTGGGAAAAATTATACATGCAGTATTATTAACAATTTACAAGAAACATGCTGTGTAACTGTGAACAAGTTACTTTTTATTTGGTACAAAATCAGTTTACTGTGGTAAGTTTAATCTTAGACATCACATCTTTTTACAATACTAGTTTCTTTACTTCTGACATATGGCCATGTATTGTTAAAGGTGTTGAATTCACATAATTTAGGAAAAACATCTGGACAAAATTAAAGTATAAAATCCATAAGTTTCTACTGATGTATACAATTCCTCTGGCAATAATGAAATTGACTTGAACTTCAAAGTGCATTCTGACATTTGTACTTATTGAATTAAAGAGTTATGCTTATTTTATACTATATGTATTCTTTGGGCACATGGGACTATTACTAATACTGTATAGAATTGATTATATATATAAGGGGGGAAAAAACTGTTTCCCCATGTGTAAAAGACTAGATAAAGCGTCATAAGATAATGGCTTTATCTCAGACACTACAAGGAACACAATCAAGATTTTGGTATCCATAAGCTCATAACAAGCTACATATTGAATAAATGCAGACGCGCAGTGAAAATAAATCCTATACAATACATCAAACACAATTTTAGTGTTATTCCAGATCTAAAACAAAGTTCTGACTTTAGACATAAATAAAAAATGGTAAACATTTGTATTATGTCATCTAAAATGTGCCCAAAAATATGTCCGTACCACATTTCTTGACTTCTGACCAATCAGAACAAACGTTTTGTCATTTTTCATAACGTTTTTTTTTTTTACATCATACCAAATGACTGTTATGGCACAATTGAGTTCTCGGTGGAAGAAGCAGGTGCATTTGTTTTGTTGTCCACAGGGGAGCGGTGTTTCAGACAAATCCCCGCCCACACCCTTCACCCGGAAACACAATCACGAAGGGTCATCTCGCATCTCGCTACCAACATGGCGGTGAATCTC
Source organism: Notothenia rossii (assembly GCF_949606895.1). Taxonomy (NCBI): domain Eukaryota; kingdom Metazoa; phylum Chordata; class Actinopteri; order Perciformes; family Nototheniidae; genus Notothenia; species Notothenia rossii. The sequence goes on along the minus strand of NC_136903.1, from coordinate 71,739,665 downwards.
ACAGACCTCTCCCTGCCTCAATTGGAGGGACTCAAAACCCAACTAGATCAGGTAATATGTGTGTAGTGTGTTCGTATTAAATGTCGCTGTGCTCTTTTATATTGTCTTTATGTGGGCGATTATCTGAATGAAAACGGGAGGGCGTGGGGGGGGGGGCGAGCTAGCACATCTGAAGCTAACGGAAATTAAATACCCAGAGCCTGGTGTGCAAGCTGAACATGTTAACGTGATTTGACTTTCCGGCATTGTTTAACACATGTAGACAACAGTAAATAAAATAAAAAGTGACATGAGGTGGGAACACATGTGGTTAATAAGTACGTTTTAGCTATATATGGCTTTGGACAGGTGGGTTCGCTTGGTGTATCTTCTCTAATGTCTGTTGTTTTTGTACATGTGAATGTTTTGCAGGAGGTTGAGTTCTTGACTTCCTCAATAGGTCAGCTCAAAGTTGTCCAGACGAAATATGTTGAAGCAAAAGACAGTATGAACGTCATGAACCAAAAAAATAAAGGTGAGTATTAATATGACTCTGGATCTAAATCACTGAAAGTTAATGGTAAGGACTATACTGGCAGTAGAAGTCAAAAGCAGAAGATAGAGGGATGTTTCAAATGCGTCTGATAAAATCTGACCAGTCACTGTTTAGAAATAAATATAAAAAGTGAAGAAAACCTCTACACAATGTTCAGGTTGTATTAAAGAGCATAGCATCAGAAGGCTATTGGCTCTGAAGATTTCAACATATTGACACAGGCAGACATGCATACAATATTTGACCACCTTAGGAATATTGAGAGGAAATGTAGCTGGGGGACAAAGATGCACCTTAACAGAGTTACTGGAGTGACTGGCTAATTGAGGACATCTGTGGATCTTAATTTGCTTTGATAATTAATACTACACTCTTCTTGATGTTGAAATGTGATGAGTACAGCTGTCAAACTTTTCAAGACTTTCTCTCACTAACGTAAAAACGGTTCTCTTGAATTGGCCCACTCATTCTGTTGCAAAAGTATGTGCTTTAAACATGCATTATATTTTATAAGGTGTAATGTCAGTTTGATGAAAGTGTTTAATATCATCCACTACATCTGCTGCTGAAGTCAATTTTATTTTTTTTTCCTTTCTCTTTATTCTCATACAGGAAAAGAACTGCTCGTGCCACTCACCAGCTCTGTATCCTTTGTTTTACATTGTAAAAATATATATTTATCTTGTGATGTGATTTAAAGGAAGTTGTGTTACTTGAGATGTACAGACTTGTCCTTAACGTTTCTTCTCAGATGTACGTCCCTGGATCATTAAATGATGTGGAAAATGTGCTAGTGGATGTTGGGACAGGCTACTATGTTGAAAAGGCAAATATATTTGTATTTGATTGTCCATAAATAATTTGATGCTGAATAACTTGTGTAAAAATGTAATGTAAATGATTCTCATGTAAAACATTTAAACTCTCAACTTGTCTGTTAGAATGTGGAAGACTCAAAACAATTCTTCAAACGCAAGATAGAATTCCTCACAAAGCAGATAGAGAAAATTCAGCCAGCGCTTCAGGAAAAACATGGAATGAAGCAAGGTAAGTTACATTTGTATAGATATGTCTTCTTTTTTCACGTTGTCATTGCAATTTCTTAAAAGGCATGTCCAATGTATAATTTGAAATAATTGTATACTAAGTACTATAATTATTATGCATAGCGGTTTATAAATCAAATGATTACAAAGCTATTTTCACTAGATTTCCAGTGAGACTTTCCCTAAAATATACAAGGATTATTTTCTTTAACACTGAATAGCAGAATATTTTACACAAATAAAATGAATGTATTAATACATATGCTTCCAAAAAATATCATTTCCAGAAAACAATATTTTATTATGACAGTATCTCACAGACTGTGTATTCACTGTGCACATGTTGTTCTTTCTTGCAGCTGTGATTGAAGTAATGAACGTGAAGATCCAGCAGCTGCAACAGAACCAGCAGTCGGCACCAATGATTGGGCCCGCCAAGGCTTAATGAGAACACCTGTTTGAACTCTAAATGTTTGGGATGGATTTGTATGTTTCTGTGCAAATTACTCACATCTACTGTTGTAGGACAAGTAAATGCCCTCCTCTTATCTGAATAAATCAGTTTGCATGTCATGTTAAATACTGAAGAATGAAGATGTTTTTGTTTCTACCTGAAATAAGTGCACCAAACCGGTCACCAGTAGAGTATTAGTAGGCTATTGTCACAGTAAAGCAATCATGTGTACTTGGCTTTTTTTTTTTTTAACAATTAAATTGGGTTTTCCTTTAGTTTGCAAAAATTAAAGAGGTCACTGCAGTCAAGGAACATTGTTTGTCTCATTGTGTATTCATCAGTGTGCTTGACAATCAATTGTTGTGCTTATTAATTTGTGATTTTCTTGGAAAGAAAAGTAAGTTAACTACATAAGATGTATTGACCTACATACAAAGGTGTTTTCACTTAGTAGCTATTTAATTAAACTGCCCGGGTTAAAGCAGTACAGAGATAAACTGAGAATTACACGAGTCTGTAGACATCCATACTATCCTCTGATCAGCCACAAGTTTAATCACCTGTATGTTATCAATTATGTAAAGCCTGTAAGGCATAAGTGAAGTGCAGAGTTGACAACACTTGTTTAGCGTGTAGTGACTAGTCTCCTATTCAAATTATTCCAGCAAAAACAGATTAATTATATCACAACTGTTTCTATCAAGACTTGCACATCGCAAACTAGTATTAACCTTTTATCCTGCATTAATTTATGCAGTGATCAGCCATCATACTAAAAGACATTGCTTTTCTTTGCAATATCCATTTCAAGTCCACTCACTTAAGGCTACTACTAGTAACTTTTTGCACACAAAAATGATGTATAACATTTATTTAAGTCATTATGCATAATACTTTTTATTTTTATTTAGCTGATTACAGAACATTTTGAATTAAGGACATTTAATTTGAGCCTAAAAGAGTATTTAAAGACGATTCTAATTCCAGTGGATACATGTTATTAATCAAATATACTTACTGTAAGTACTGTACACAAGTATTTATTTTTTATTTTACTCTACACTTTTACAGTAACATTTATGAATACTTCTTCCAATGTTGGGTATTATTCTAATCACCAGGATTGAACACTAACTAAATAAATGTTAGTACTCTACTTAAGTACAAATTGAGTCACTTGAACTTTACTTGTATTTCAATTTTTACTACACAACATTTCAAGAGGAAACGTTCTACATTTTACTCCACTACAGTAATCTCACAGCTTTTGTAACTAGTTACTTTTCAGACTTATATTTCTACATAAAAAACATTATCCATTCATAAAAACAAAGCATTATTTTTTTTCACTGTCAAACAGTCAAAGGATTTCAAATGGATCAAAGTGGCTCCACCTGAACCAACTACAGCAAAACAAAACAAAAGGGGTATTTCAGAATTAGAATATGTTTTATAATCATACTTTTAAGTACATTTTACATCATTTAACTTAACTACGTTTTTATTCGCATTAATTTGCAGTGGATTATTTCCAATCTGGTTTTCCTACTTTTACTGTAGTAAAGAATCCGAACACTTCTTGCACCACTGGGTAATATTACATATAATTCACAAGGTCTGTGAATGCACCGCCTCGACTGCAGCGGTGACCTCACATAGGGTCACAGTTGCTACGCCGCGTTAGCTTCGCTGTTGCCGGGTGTAAGGTGGAGGCGGAGTGCAGCCTGATGGTCGGGACGGACGGGGGCAGACAGAGGACGCAGCTGTCACATGCTGGATGTTCGGTGACTTGGAGCTGACCTACGGGATGAGGAAGAGATCTTAAAGAACATAATTCTTTAAATGGGGAAACGCTTTTTATGTTAACGTGAAACCAGTCGTCATCCGTTAGAATATTTCAAAGTTGTGGATCGCACGTACGCACTGTTTGGACTGGAGCACGTTCGGTCGTTTGAATAACGTTACCGGGGAGACGGTAGTTGCGACGACGGACGACTAAGCTCTAAATACGTGGGGCCAGTAATTTTTTTGAACCTTCGTCGCAGAGAATAAAACCAACACGGGATTAGATCTGCTGGAGCTGAGGAAGACATTGTAAGAAAGCGAGGATCGAAGCAGCATGGTGAGTTTTGGGCCTGGAAGAGGCAACGTTAGCTAACATGCGACAACCTGTTTGCGTCCTTCTTCACGTTTGTAGCTCGACCTAACTGTAGTAACTTCACTCTAAAACTGGAAATAATATCATGTTATGCACCACGACTTTCATTATTTACACGGACAGTTAACCAGGCGTTACTGTCAGTCTGTAAAACAAATAAGCTCAGGGGTGTAAAGTAATGCGGTTATAATATTAACGGTCTACTAGTAAACTTAAGCTAGTAAGCTAAACGAAGGTATTTATGGAGTCGCCAGTCACAATATGGCAGGACTGCGCAACAAACAAGCTTACCCACCAAACACGTGTTTTAGATAAAAATGAATGGGGAAAATTGACACTTCGCCTTATTTCACGTTATGCTAAATGTGTTGTTTAATTCATTTACGTTTCATGTTTGGCGACTACTACGGGTGATTTGTGTTACATGTTAGCTGTTACACAAGTATAGCTAATAAGCTATCAAAGAGTTTCGTGATAAAGGTCATGGCAAAACGACGCGGATACGTTCACTTTGAAATAATAATGCAAAGATGATTTGATACCCATTTAACCACAAACGACTTTTGTTTGGATGCAGCTTTATAATATCCGACCTAAAGAGAAAGGATCTTGCATTTCGTCGCATATGGCTGTGTGGGCACCATGTGCTCTTTCTTCCCGATCCTCAGAGCAACGCTTCTGTGCTTCAATGCAAACCCAGAAATGCTGAGTTATAACCTTATGTTGGAATGCAGGATGTTTTGAAACTTAGATTAGTGTATTGGTTTAATAGAAATGACACAGCACACTCAAGGTTTTGCTAAGGATGACAGGTCAAAACGCCTTGTTCAAGTCACGCTGCTAGGCTGTGAGGCAGAGCTGCGCCATGTATGGTAACATGTGACCGTTGGAGAGGCGAGGCCAGAGTAATGAGGGAGCCAATGAAAACCCAGTCATATGGTTTGTGTGTGAAGAGCTGAGCCCTTGTAAAGGCGGAAAACTAGTTTAAGGGATCTGTGAAGAATCTGCTTCATTCATTGGATTGGCTATAATATATATTAGAGTAATGGAGTCAGTCCTAAAGCTGTTATTTTGAGGCATGATGTTAGCCTTGAACCTTGAGCAGTTTTGACTTAAACGAATGGGTGAATGGCTTGCAACGTGTAAAAACTCCTTTCATACCATTTTCATTACTTGGTAATGGAATACTGTTTTTTTTCCTGAGGTCCTTTTTGGCCTTTCATTTATATATTGACATGGGAGAGTCCTTAATCCACGTTAGGAAACATAGTACAGTTTGAGTACCATTCTTTCCAAATTACAGTGTATTACATACCATCATGTGAAATCTTACTGTTTTTTAAAACAAGAATTTGATCCAAACACTGCATCCGTCTCTAACAGCTATGTTTATTTGTAGCGTTCTCTGAAAGGTGTCCCAAACTTTTTTCTGTGACTCAATGTTTATTCTTATAATCATGCAGGTTACCACAAAGGGAGCCGGTCTGAACCCCAATGCTAAAGTGTGGCAGGAGATCCCAGCCAGCCAGAGCGACGTCCCGGAGGGGACCGAGGATGCTCCGTGGCTGCTGACCTACCCTCCTCCCGCTGAGATGGCCGACGGTATGAGTTCTTTTAGTTCTGTGTGCAGAGAACTTTAGTTTTATCTCCATCTTCCCCTTACATACAGTAAACGCGGACCCAGCACTAAAGTCTGGAGAAAGACTATGTGACACGTAGACATGTATAGTATTATTGATCACAAAACCTATCACAGATAAACATGGCATTTAAGGAAACCGTTGTGGTTATGCAACAAAGACGAAGCATGACAACAATTGTTTAGAGCAATAGATGCTGTTATCTTAACATGGCAGTTATTTCACAAACATTGTTCCTGCTTGCCTCCTATCTTAGGTTACTCAGACGTTCCCTCTTCAGGGGGAAAAGGATGTGATGGTGAATATCCTGACAGCACTGCTGACTTTGCCTCTGTACCTACAGAGGGCATTGTTAATGGCACTGACAACCCTGACTTGGCATATTTAGCCTTTGACCCACAATGCGAATCAACCATAGATGGTGATGCTTGTAAAGAAGAACCAATGTCTGAGGAGAGCCTCAGAGAGTCTTTAAAGAAACAGCTAGAGTTCTGCTTTTCAAGGTGAGTACTGAAGCAATGTTCAAAGTCCCCTTTATACCACACATAGATATTTGCCCTTGAATATTGTTAAATTCATTATTTGTTTTGGCCGCACGTGTTTCACAACGGTTAATAAATCAGTTCTTCAATGGTGTGTATTAGTATGCCCAAAGTGCTATCATTTAATGGTATAATTAACTTATCTTACAGCCATTGTTTACACTTATTCTTAAACATTTTTGAATTGTATGTTGTTTTGACTGTTTGCAGAGAGAACCTATCTAAGGACCTGTACCTAATATCCCAGATGGACAGTGATCAGTTTGTTCCCATCTGGACCGTTGCTTGCATGGAGGACATCAAAGCCCTCACCACTGACTTGGACCTAATCCTGGAAATACTGCGAGGTACCAGTACTGTGGTTCTGCCTGTATTTGTGAGGAATTCTCGCAGATTCATTTATACTTAAGTTTATGGATTGAATCCATACAAAACTTAAAAAAGATTCTCTACTTAAATGAACTTATTGTATTAGAAAACATAGGTGAAATGGGGAGAACAATGCATGCTTTGGGTGCTTTTGTTAGTTGTGGTGGTTCCCTGTCCCACTTAAAACACTTAACAACTTCAGTGTTTAGGGTTTTCTCAACAAGAGTAATTGAATAGAAACACTGAACAGTATTTTTGACCAAAGTGTGTGTGTGTGTGTGTGTATATATACACACAATGTGTGAGACTTCTGTTTAGATTGGTCACCTTGTAGACTGTTCACAACAGATGAGATGGTGTAGTGATCCACTTTAGTTACCAATTAAATAGAGCGAGTCACTGCTAAGATCCCACAACATGATGTTGACACCACAGGGTTTCTGCTGATAGATGGGGATTTTCTTTGGGCCTTTTATCTGTCTGATGTCTTTAGCTTGTCCTTTACAGTTGCACAGCCACTAAAGAAGTCTTTCTTTATCTGGGGATACATCCTACCTATATGTCCAACCCAGAAAGAATACTTTACAGAGGTGGCGGAACAAAAACAGTTTATATATTTAACCTGCCAAACACTTCCCACTCGGAGCTCCTCTCATGTGTAACTAATATTGTTGTTTTTGTTATTTAGTTTTAACATGTATCTGTAAAGTGTCTGAGTAACCTTTTTTAAAGGTGCTTTATAAATGTAAAAGTAAAGCCCCTGACACAAACCAAGTTTAAAAATGAATTTAAGCCCATATATATATATACCAGAGAGAGAAGCCTAGTCTGCAACTGTACGCTGTGTAGGTGTTACTTCCAGATGGTGAGACACGTGTATTAAAGTCTCTCCTCTGTTACAGCCTCTCCCATTGTGCAAGTTGATGAAACTGGAGAGAAGGTTCGCCCAAACCACAGTCGCTGCATCATTATTCTGAGAGAGGTGCCAGAGACTACTCCAGTTGAGGTAAAGAAAGACCCGCCCATCTTACTGTGCAGTAAATCCTTCAAACTGCACCAACATGCTCTTGCTTGTCCACAACAGGATCACACAAATCTGCTGACAAGAAGTCGGGTGTAGACCGTGATGTGCATTACCAGCCTCACTGCATTTTTAAATTAAACTATAGGGATTTATGTGTTGTAGTGTTTATATATATCATGGCTCATTGATAACTTGTGATCTCAGAGCCTTCTGGGTAACCCGATGGGACATTTTGTGTGAATTCATTGTTGGAGGGAGACATGTAATATATGTGCCTTGCATCTCTTCCACAGGAAGTGGAGGCTCTCTTTAAGGGTGAAAACTGTCCAAAAGTGTTGAGTGCTGAGTTTGCACACAACAGCAACTGGTACATAACATTTCAGTCAGACATGGATGCACAACAGGTAAGTCTCCACATTTATAAAGACTATTAGTATGCCAAACATAGCTCTTTAATAATGTTTACAGTAGAACTAATCACTATACGTGATCTGATTCTTTTATTTTTTGCAACCAAAAGTGTCTTACTTGACCTTGGTGCAGGTGCAATATTTGGATTGCACTATTAATTTACTTATGTCCAAGTAACAAGTTTACAGTTACAATAACTACAAATACACCAGTACCCTGACAGTGAAGGGCACTACTGTTTTTTATCTCCCAGATCTAAAAGAAAACAAGAATTTTGAACATTTTGTTCCGTTTCCTTTTGTCCTCAGGCTTACAGGTACCTCAGAGAGGAAGTAAAAACGTTCCTGGGAAAACCAATCATGGTGAGTATTGTCACTGCAATGAATTACCTGTGATTGACTTCAGTACGCTAATCAGTTAAATATTTTTTCAGACTTTAACACTGTTTATAATTGGTTCTGTTTAAGACGCTAGTATGGAACCCAGAACGCCCTGTGTTTCACAAGATTAGACTTGTGTTGTCAGCCGTCGCTACTCTCTGGTTAAGCCGTAGCCTCGGGAGTGACCTTGGGATTTGTGTGCAAAGGAACTTGATAAGCAAGGAGGTGTTTCTCAGAACCCTTACACACCTAGTATTTCCAGAGAGTTTGATAATCCATTCTTATCACAAAGTGAAATTTACACTTGTGTTTCCGTTATCTAATGCATCCTTTTTCAGCTGGACTTTGAATTGACCTTCAGTGCCTTTTGATAAAAACCATTGAGGCTATGACTTAATAACGGTCCTGTCTTAACCCAGGTGATGATCAGTATTGTGCTTGTATTGACCCATATGTACTGTGGCTGGCTGGGAGGAACTTTTCTTCTGTATCTCCCTGCCCCCCCCCCCCCCCCCCCCCCCCCCCCCCTTTCTTTTCCCTAGTCAGTGCAGCGTTGGATGACCTAATGACTGTGAGATTATGAGATCTAAGGGGACTAAAGGACAGATCTTCAAAGCTTCTCATACACTAGATGCGTCAAACATATTTACTCTTGGCAACAAATGATTATCTCTTTTTTTAAAATTATCTTTCTCTGTCTCTCTGTCCGCAGGCTCGCATTAAGGCCATCAACACATTCTTTGGTAAGAACGCCTTCCGCAGTGTGGACTCCAGTGTGTACAGTCAGCATGCCCAGCCCCAGCCTCAGTATGCCTCCCCGGTCTACATGCAGCAGCCGTACAGCGCTCAGCAGCAGTACCCCGTGTACCCGGTGGTCTCTCCAACCTGGAACCCCTCCGTCATGCCTTATTTTGAAACACCACTGGTGAGAACCTGAATGTTTTGTTCAGTATATCTAATAAAGGGAAATGTCAAGGTACTTATATCAGTGAGTGTTCATTGCAGTTAATGTGATTTTTGTTACAACGATATTCTCAGCCTCAGTCCTTTAACTGATTAATAATATATTTGTGTTCAGACTTTGTGACCATATAAGCTATAAGTCTGGATATTTTATACTTATTAGAATAACATGACTGCTTGATTTAACATCCTTTTTATGTGTACAATTATACCAATGTGATTATTTTTGGTAACAATAATGTCATGTTTCAAGGCTTTTATTGTCATGTGTGCATAGCTACAGTGTAGTTATGACAATGAAGATCTTAGGTCACAGGCTCCTCCAACAGTGCAATACAATAAAACAGATAAAATAGTACAAGTAAATCAAATCGAATGTAATAGAAACAGAATGTGATAGAAACTGTGCAGAATAGTCTATATACAGTCATTGGAATATTGATATATGTGAGTTGCAAACTGATGAATGTTATCTATGTTTTTTCAAAAGTTCAGGTGTTTAACATTCTTATGGCCTGTGGGATGAAACTGTCCCTTAGTCTGGTGGTTTTAGACCTCATGCTCGTACTGTCATTTTGAAGTCAGATCTTTGGAAATGTATTCTTTTTTATAACTATTTACTCAATCAAAAAAAAAAATCCACGAAATACATTTTGCAGGTAGTATTTTCTCAAATGTTCTCTCTTACTGCTTTTCTGATTATCCAGGCCCCTTTCCCGCACAGCAGATTCATAAATGGTTACAACAATCCTGGGAATTACGAAGCAAACTCCAGCTCTATCAACACCACACGACCCATGAGCAGGAACCGGTAGGTGCAAGTCACGATGACATGATAAAGTGTTCTTTCAGAGTAGAGCTGAAGGAGGTTAATTCTGCTTCTTCATGGTTGAAGTCTGTAATAAGAAATATGTGTCTTGTGATTCCTAGAAATCATGTTAAGGGCAACCCAAGGCCCGGAGACATGCCCCCTCTTGTGAGCCTGATGGAGGGTCTGTCTGGTCCCTTGAGTCCACAGCCCAGTGAGACCTCAGGAGCGCTGACTGGCACCGCTTCAACAACAGCCGCTGTACCCTCCTTCAGCTTCAAAGACCTTTCTCCACACGCCTCCATACCCAATGGGTATCTGAACGGAGCTGCCCGGGGCCGGTGAGGAAATATTCTCTTGCTTATTAACACTATGAAGATAAAGATTTGCAACCAAAATTTGACAAACTAATGCTGAGGTGTATGTGATGTGTTGTGAATAATTTCAGTTTTTGTATCATGTCCTGTCACTCTTTTCACCATGACATTTTATATTCTCTAGACTCCAAATAGTAAATCCAACTCTTTTTTTGCTTTCATAGTCAGTTTCAGGAAAATTCCACTCATTGCATTGCGTGTTGTTTATTGAATGTTAATGTTAGATTGATATGAATACCCATCTAATGTATAATAATGTTTTTTATTCTAGGAGAGGTATCAACAGAGGCATGAGGAGAAGAAGAGAAGATGAACATTCCCTGGTCAGCAAATTTTCCTCTTTTACCCCATTATTTTTTAAGTATATTTTCCTGTGTAGACCGATGAGGTCCTGATGGTATCTCCTATTCAAACGTTTTTCAGGCATAATAGTATTTTTATTGCAAACTTCACGTTTTACTGAAACTGTATTTTAATGACAGAAGCCTGTCCCTGGGATGGAGGCCAAGGCACAGCCTGCACCGAAGTTTGACCTGGAGGCTTCAAGCTTCCCTCCTCTGCCGGGGTCTGTGGTCAGTATGCGGGGAGATGCTATGCCAGAGGTGCGCCTTTCTGATGTTGTGCGCGGCCTAAAGGTGACCAACAAGGTAAAAAGATTCTCTTCCTTGATACCTTTTACTCTGATGACTCGTATACTTAGCGTTTATATCACAATTGTATGAATGCACATCATTTAAACTTCTTTGTGGTTTTAGCCTGTGAGCCAAGAGGTTAACGAGACTCGTCTCACAAACAAGTCTGAAGATGCTGCCGTCACGCCGGAGCCTGTTACCCCGGCTGCTAAACCTGCTCCTGTGACACCGCTCGCAATGGCACCTCCAGTCTTAAGGTAAAGTTTACTCCAAGCTAAAATGTTATAGACAAAGGGTCATATACCAGGAAAATTACTCACCTTTTACGTTTTTTTTGTTTAGTGTTTCTCCTACGGTAGGCGAAGAGGAAAAAGCTGAGCCTCCTATTCCAAAGGAAACGGTCTCCCCTTCGGTGCAGCCTGCCTCCCCAACAGCCTCTGAACCGGCTCCCCCCTCCTGCAGCCAGTCTGACCCTACAGAGGCCCCTTCCCCATCTGCTCCAACATCTCCAACATCAGATCTGGTAAGGCCTGCCTTTTGTGTCATTAGCTCGTAGCAACCTCAGCTTATGGGTCATTCCAAGACCCTCTTAGATTTGATTATTGTAGGAAATTACATAAACAGTTTATATTCTTATATGTTAGAATAGAGGTAGAAAACAAGTCAGATGTTGAAAAAAAAAAAAAAAAGGACTTTTCGAAATATCAATGCAGCATAATTTACTTCTCTGCCATCGATGCAAGTGGTCATTTGTAAATGGGGTCATTTAATACTTCAACTAGTCCTGTTTTTATGACATATGTGGCAGGGTTTCCATTAGAATTTTTTGCCGGTCAACATGCCCATTAAAGTTGAAATCTTCCGGACAAAAGAAGAAAAGTGCCGGTCAAATGTCTTCTTTGTTATGTATTAAGCTTTAAAACAAACTGATATGATTCGATATGAACCTGTTAAGCCCGAGAGCCCCTGCGGGGTGTTTTTTCAGGAAACTGTGTCTCAGGGCTTCTTAATATTTTTAAAAACCTATTAATGTGTCATACCCATTTAACGGGAAGAAACTCAGCTAACTGGCAATACGAACCATTTTTACCGAAACAAAACACAAGTCTCACAAGAAGCGTCTAAATGAGCCCTGAGCAAAAAAATGCTAACGCACTTAGCACAGAACTCAAGGTAAGAATACCCTTATTACTTATCGTAACTGCACATACAATATATCAGATTAAAGCTGAGATTCCACAGATGATATAGGTATTAGTATATTCACTGAGCGTTCAGAACTCGCGACAGCGGAAGCAAACACAGACGTCACAACACGTAGCATTACGGAGCATTCACGGGAGATCGTCTCACCTTAGCTGTTATTCTGATCAAAAGTCGTGTTCAATTGCATTAAAACGATAAAAACGCTGCTGAAGGTTAATCCAATGTGTCTGTGTCCCTTTGAAATGATTACTGATAATCCATCATTCCATTTTTATGTCAAAAACAGAGATTTCATATTAGCTGCTAATGATAGCCACCAGAGTGTATCGCAGCTTCCGGTTCCGGGGCATTCTGCCTGCGCAGCACTCATTCACCAATGGGTAATGTTTAGATGGATTGAGGAACCCCCCCTCTATTGGCTCTAACGGTTAAAAATAGGTGTCAAACATCAAAATCGAACAAGGGGGGCAAGAGATATGGAAAATCCAGCCAAATGACCCAGAAGTGTTTTTTTTCTTCTAAATCTCTCTAAAAAGGTCAAATGTCACTTGTTTTGCATCAATCTTGATACAGGGTACTTATTATATGTTATAGGTTGGATTCCTAAAGCTTTTAGTCTACTATCCCATCATTCAAGGGGGGTTTTCACTATAAGTAATTTTGTTTTTTGGACGGACATTATAATTTACATGTTTTTACTATGTTCAATCTGAATTGACTTTAAAATTAAAAAAATATATATTGATTCTGACTTTTCTACATCCAACTCACAGGTTTATCATTGCTTTGAGAAAAAAGATTATTAATTTTCCCCTTTTTAGAAGTGAAGTTATAGTCATTTGTTTTAGGAATGTAATTTTTGAGCCTGAGACCTGAAAAACAGGCTCAGGGCTTAACAGGTTAAACAAACTAATTACAGTCGATTAACTACATTATTCAAAAGTGTACAGTAACTTATAATAACAAGGGAATAATAAACGGAGTACTCTCTCCCTCTCCTGGCGGCCCGTCAGTATCATGCGGATCCAGTAATGAGTGACCCGACAGTAAAAATAAACATCTATAACTAGTTTAGGTTGCTTGAGAGGTAATTAAAATAGCTAAGTGTGATTTTCTAACCTGAAGTTTTCTAACCTGCATGTGATCATGTAGAGCTGCTTGTCGACTCGTCAGCAGGAGCTGATCTCTCTCCTCTTCCGTCAGATTAGACTTCACTCGCGTTTATGTCCATATCGATCAGATCCAGCTAGTTCTAGCTAATTATATGACTATTGTACCTGCTTATCAAGACACCTAAACAATAAGCGTCGCTATGCAACTGGGTGAGGCCGCAAAGTATAGCGCAGCATTATGCATTTGTTTACATGCCCACAGGAACCCCGAGGCATTAGCAACAGATCAACGCACAATCAACCCATACAGGACATCTCTTTCTCCACATGAAGTGTTAGACATTAGAATTGACTATTCTTGTCTGTCACATACTCTTCTCGTTTGTCACATAAGTGGCGCAACTGATGCGGTATTGCGCTAAAGGAAAATTATTTTGACCGGACATTTTGACCGGAGAGATTTAGATAAGCGGTCTTCAGCATATTTTACCGGTCAAAGTCCGGTAATTACCGGCTAACTGAAACTCTGATATGTTGTACGTTTGGTGTTGTTTGTTTATGTCTTAATTTTAAATGTTTGCCCATTGTGTTCTCACCAGGGGGCAAAAAAGCTGAGCTATGCAGAGGTTTGCCAGAGAATGGCCAAGGACCCACCAGCAGCACAGACGCCCTCTCCCTCCCCCCCTGCCTCCTCCGCTGGCCAACCCCTGCAGGAGCTCAAGGTCAACAGAGTCGAGGAGCATCGGCCCAACTCCAGGCGCACTACAGAAAACCGAGAGAAACACGGAGACAGCCGCCCCCCTCGTCAACCACTGCGCTCCTTCAGAGGGGCGAATGGCCAAGTACGACCTGGAGGGCTGAAGACGCGGGAGAATCAGAGAGGCTTGAGTAATGCTGGCAAACCTTTCTCCCCACAGCGGGGAGCCGCCAGACGCAGTGGCAAAGAACAGAACATTCCCCCAAGGTCACCAAAATAACTAAAGAAAAGGGAACCAATAAACATGGACTTTAACAGAAACTAAAACTATATATGTAAATATATAATATATGTAAATACACAGATGAATATATTTCATTTGACAGACTTTTTCAATTAATCTAGTTGCAGACCTGAAATTATTAAGAAAGACTTAGTAGTTATACCTTTTTGAGGTTAAATGCATCTATTCTGCTGAAGAATGGATACAAAAAAAAAAATACTGTACTTAAAATTATATCACAATGAAGTTCTGAAAAGATGCCTCGTCAAACGGGCTAATTCTGTATTGTGTGTGTGTTTGCGTTTTAGGTGAGAGATGGATCCTGTTATTTTTCAAATATAAGGTAGTCTAACATCTAAAAAGCTCTGCCAACACCCGAAAGGACTAAGGCACATCTTCTTCTCCGCATGTTTATTGTTGGCATATTCATCTTGAGCTTTCTTGTCATATTTGTTTTGCGTTGAAATCAAGGATCTATGATTATTTATAGAATAGTGAATTGAATCCTTGACGGAATCGTAGAAACAGGACTGCGATTCACTACTGATTTTAACTTTGAATTTATGAGTAGTTGACTACTGAATACTGTTTGTCGATCCACAAATAATTCTTGTGAAAACAAACTTACATGGATTCAGAAAATTGTGGTGTGTAAGGATTAGATTTTTGCGATGCAGATATTAGATCAAAACCACTGACATTTGAACTAAGCCCTGTAGTAGGGCTGCTTCTTTAATTTTTCTACAGGAATTAATTTGTGATTTAACTAGTGTTTTAAACCCTTTCTTGTAAAAATTGTATTTTTGAATACTCATGAGTTAGTGATCATCTACCTACTGTTTCTGAGGATTATTAAATGTAAGCAGAATGAATGTCTTAATGTTTTTATCTAATGTCAGTAATGCTGTTGTGTGTCTCTGAAAGCTAGATGACAGGGTTCGGTGGCTGATTTTGGTTTAAGGCCCAGATTCTGTTCTAGCTAGTTCTTAATTTTGATTATCTTGATTTTTTTTTTTTAGAGTAGGATGGTAAATCATGAAGTATGAGCTGTTTTTTAATCTGCGACTAGCATTTGCATGATAATTACTAAAACAAATTGGATGATCTAAGGATCTCAGGATGACAATTTGAGTTTGTGGCTTCCTGTTGATGAACTGTTTTAATGTTGATGCCATGGCCAGTGTCTAAACTTGATTTGGGGACATTGAGTGCCTGCATCATCTGTTTTGATTTAATAGATGAGACTTCAGACGAATGTATTCCTTTTGGCAAAAAGATACACTTTTGAGTTTGATTTTGTAAATGTCTATGTATCAGCTTGCCTTGAGCTTGTGTGTGTGTGTATATACAGATTTATTTTTGGGTTAATTTCCTTGATTTTTCTGCTGACGTGTTTAATTTTCTATCAAGTCATGTTTTTTTCATGTTATTGAATTTAAGTGTAATATTGGTAAATGTGTGTGTAGATTGATCTGAGAAAAGATACTTGGATATGGATATCTGAGACGGATATATAGAAGTAGGAAACATGTTTCATAGAAATGCTCAACTTAAGCTTAAATGTCTTTCGATTTTGTGTTTTCATTTCAACAAAAATAGTCGGTGATGTTGTACATGGAAATGAACAACAGATGAGTAAGGATAAGAATTACAGATGTTCAGCATCGGGGGTTAAAAACATTTATTTTTGGAGTTCTAATCGTTTTTGTTTTTTTAAGTTCTCAGCTTGTAGGGACTGCAATGTAAATTATCGTGTCTTGTAATCAGCAGTTAAAATGTCATGTCCTTGTAAATGTGTATGAAAGATATTGCTTCTTCAAACTACATGGAACAATAATATCAAACCAAACCCCCAGTGCCTTTTTAACAGTGTTTAATTACAGTATAAAGAGTGCAAGAATTGTGAACACATCAATTTGTCGGACTAAATAAGGCTGGTTAATTGGTTGTAAAGATCCTGCATTATCTGTGTATGACACTTGGGTACACTAGTTCCTCCCCAATGTTAATCTCAGTTTATTGTGGGTGCAGCTGCAGGGCTGGGGCTGGTTGGAGTTCAGCTTAATGTGTGTGTGTGTGTGTGTGTGTGCGTGCATGCCTGTTCATCATATGTCTATGATACAGTTGATTTTGTTAGCTTGTCAATGCAGTTTTAGACCTATTATAGAATACTGCTTGTTACTCACAAGGAAACAAATTACAGCCAAGTACACACTGGTTTAATAAGTGAATATGTTATCGCTAAGCCTAAGGTATGAAATAAAGATTTATTTTTAAAACAGCCGTGTCTTGTACATTGTATGTTTGCATCACATTATGTTGGTGAAGCAGATACGATTGAAGTTTCACATACATTGGATGTGAATATCATAACTACCAGACACCTAATTGGTGACCGCTTGTTTTCTTCTATTTAAAACTAGAATTGTTTTTCTTTTAATAGGCAAAACTGCCAGGACAGACATGCACATTGTCACTGTCCTGCCACACCAGAAAGGCAGTGTCAAAGGATTTCTACATGACATCTGCCAAGTAACTATCCAGAAATAGACAAACTTTATGTAAGTGTTGTGATTCTGAGCATATTTGGTTTTAGACTATTGAGCGAGTTTGTAGAGAGTTCAGTGATGCTTGACAACAAATAGCATTTAAACAAAGGCCAAATAATAGTTAATAGTATATTAACATAAAAATAATGCAAATATTTTTGTTAAAATATTGGTGGATAAACGTTCACGTTTCCTCCTCACGTCAATCTTGTTACGTAACACTGCCATGTTCCAACCATAGGGTTCCAACTCTCGCGCTGTTTTGCTGATGGAAGTGTCAGAGTGTCAACAAGCAGCAGCATACTGTCCGGAGCAGGGAGGAGGGAGTCCAGAGGATATTTAAACGTCGGTGAGTTTACTCACATTTATGATCATCCAACGTAAAATGTGGTATTTTGCGAAGTTAATTCAGTCAATTTGCATGAAGCGTGATGTTTTTGGGCGATCGTAGCTCAGTTTATGAGCACAGCTTGTTTAGCTTTAGCGTGCTAACGGTTAGCTACTAACTTGGCGGACCAGTGTGAACGGCTTCGGTTAGCATTAGCTTAGCTTGCTGTGTTGTGACTGTTATCTACACCACACGTTCCGCTTGGAGAGGCGAATCCGTTCGTCCGTTATAGGTTATTAGTTTCCATTAGGTAAGCTTCAACGTTCTTCATAAAGACACGGCTGTCAGGTTTCAGTAATCAAATATATTGGTGTGGTTAGCGATAGGGTTATGCTAGCTAAAGGCCCGTCTCTCATAAAGTAGGGGCTAACGGAAGAATTGACACTTAGGTTAACCTATCTACAGTCCGTAACCTAAGCCAACTAGCTAGCTACACAGCGGAACGACCTCGAGTGAGAGCCAGCTAGCGCCAATGGCTTGATGACACTGTGGGGTGGATTGCATAGTAGCTTGCTTTGGCTCTGCTGCCTTGTCGCTCCCGTTTGGCGTTAGTCCTTGATTTCCTGAAAGAGCGAACCTATGTTCCTTCAGGCCGACAGTCTCCGGCCTGTTTACCTCCTAACCAGTTGTCTCTAGGGTGTTTTCTTTAGTGACAGGAGAGCACATGCAATTCATGGGGCAAAACAGATTGTAGTTCTCAACAGGTGAATGGCAGTCATGCTGTATAGTCTGATGTTGTAGTGTGATACATTAGCATGTTAAAAACACAAGCTAACATAAATAATAGTCAGACTTTGAGTATATTCTGGTTACACTATTGACATTCAATTGCTTTTTAAAATTACCAGAAATGAATAGCTTTGTGCCTAACTTGAGCATCAGCAGCTGTAATGCTCCATATGTATAAAATGATACAGAAAATAACAAGTTGCTCTTTTCTTGCTCTCTTTTGCAGAACATTTGTCTGAGATGGGGGATGATCGACCTTTTGTATGCACTGCCCCTGGATGTGGGCAGGTATGAATTCTGAACGCATCGATTAATATGCATCTCTTTATAACACCCTCTTTCACTCTATTTACTAAGCCTCAACTTGAAAATCTTAAACACATCATTGCCTGTTTCTTATTACGGCATGGGCTCATTGCAATTTATCTAACAGCTAACTCAACAGTTAATGTACTGTACAAATGCCAAAGTAGTCAGGGATCATTCCCTACTTCACTGTGGACCATCTGCACTAAAGCAAGTGTTATTGTTCATCTTGCATCATCTATAAAAAAGAGCTTTTGATGAATTATTGGTCACCTGTAGCAACACAGTAGTAGTAGTAGTAGTACTACTAATGCTATGCTTTTCTTTTTTACATTGTATACTATTGTATATCTAAATGTATATACTGTGTTATTTTCTTTGCAGAGATTCACCAATGAAGACCACCTGTCAGTCCACAAACACAAGCATGAAATGACATTAAAATTTGGTCCTGCCAGAACAGACACTGTTATAATTGCAGGTAATTCCAATATCATTGACTTAAGAATTTGTTACATTAAGCTGAACTGAAGAGTTATCACCTTCTCAATGTTCTGAAGCCCTGTATCAATTTACTACGGGGATGTCTGTTGTTGGTAGGGAGCAATTGATGTCCTGTAACCCCCTGAACTAACATGATCTATTATTTGTTTCTCTGATCCATTTTTTGCAGATCAGACACCCACACCCACACGTTTCCTAAAGAACTGTGAGGAGGTTGGGCTTTTCAATGAGCTAGCGACCTCCTTTGAACATGAGTTTTCCAAAGCACACGAGGACGACCAGAGGAATAGAAGGGTGAATGACTAGAATACTGTTGTTTTCCGTATAACATAAAAATAGTGAGACTATTTTATTATTTTACATTAACTGAAAGGGTATATTCATCTCCTGCTCTATTCAGGCTGCACCTTTACAAACACCATCTGAGGTAAAAGTTGAGGATGATGTTCCTTTACAAGTGGATTCCTCCTCTCCTGGAAGTCCGGATTCCTCCTCCAGCATGTCAGACAACAGCAGAGACTCGAGCATGAGAGGAGGAAAGGTACAGCCCCCAAGTGTTATTGCATGCTGATAGCACGCTGGTTCATGGATTTGCTCTTCTTCATGAGTTGCCATTTGAAAATCAATCATTTGTTCTCTATTCATGCAGTCATGGTATTATTATATTTCTCCCCAGGAGATTCTAACGAAGCTGGTTGCCAGCTCTACCCCCACTCCAACCATTGTGCGCCCAGGTTCTCTTCCACTTCACCTTAGCAATGACGCGCTAAACCCCACTATGCCATCTCCAACGTCTGTCATCACTCAAACACCGCCTTCCAACAGACAGCTCGGGTAATCTGCAGTGTTCACATTTCTTGACTGTATTTGCTCAACATCCTAACATTGAGGTTGTTCCAGGGAAGATGTACACTGTCTTGGAGTGCTGTTTGATATTAGCATGTGGGAACATTGATATAGTCTACTTTTATCAAGAGGTTTGGTCAGAAAATGTATTTGTCAACACACATTGCTTAATTTGTGTATCTTTCCCACTTCTTTGTTTGTCTGTTTGAGGTGAAGTTTATATATTTCTCCATCATTCTCTGCTTCCTAATCTACAAGCGCAGTGGAAACAGGTGTGGGTGGAGGCTAACTGTCCTCTTTAGCTCCATATTGCTGCAATTCTCCAGAGACTGGCTAAGTTACCCTACTTTTGAGAGATCAAATCAAATCCCTCTCAAAAGGATACCTCACCCACATGTTGCTCCAACTGCTTTTTCTTTGGGTACAGTTAGCACTAAGAGACAGAGATTGTGGAACAAATAAAATACTTTGTAAACCTGGTTCTCAATCTGTATTTTATCGAAGGGCACAGAACGGAGAATTTGAGAATGTACTGTTCTTGTCAACAGATCCCCAACAAGTGCATTTCCACTGGTGAGGCACCTCCCCAATGGGCAAACAATCCCTCTACTGCCCAGTCCCTCTCAGATGACCTCCGTTATATCTGTAAGCTTTTTACAAAACTTGGCACAAATGTATAAAAAAGGATTCTCTTAAAATGTACAATTTTGTGTCTGTTTCTCTCTTTCTCTCTCGTCTATGTGTGGTCATTTGTAGCTTGCGAGGCCATTGAACTCTGTGCCTTACATCCCTGGGATTCCAGGGCCTCCAGTTGGCGGAGCCAGCAGCGGCTCATCCTCCCCGTCTGGGTATAGCCTGCACTCCGAGGCCAAGATGGTGAGATGGTCACTCATGTTGGCATAAGTTTGTAGGCGGCAGGCCCTGAAAAGCTGTTTTATTATGTGACAATTGCTTCTCTATATTGCGTCTTTTAGTGAGCTTAAAGTTAAATGTTCTTCATGGAGTGTTATTTGTGTGTCTTTATAGAGACTGAAGGCAGCTCTCACTCACCAGGGCCCAGGAGCACAAGATGGAGCTGGTGGGGGGGCAGGATCTAACCCTGCTGTCCCCCAGCGACAGGAACAGAGCCAACAACCATCTCAAAACTCTGACGCACCATCACCTGCCCAACCCCAGGTAATACAGATACACATGAGAACCTTGTATTGAGAAGACTATCTAATAATAATAATATTATCATAATAATAAGCGATCTCTTTGCCTAAACAAGTATATCAAATATTATATTATAATAGTATTTGTATTTATTGAGCCAGTGTTGTAGATAGACAGTTGAGATAGACAATTGATGGTTTTGATTATTTAGTTGAATTTATATTTATTATTATAAATTATTTGCCCAACAAGGTGAAGTGAGATTTTTGGATTTACTTAGGTTTTTTATTTGTCTTTGCTCACTGCACCTCCCTCCCCATCTTCCAGGTGTCCCCTGCTCAGCCAACAGGAGGCCGGCGGCGGCGAGCTTCAGAGATGGACCCTGATGAGAGGAGGGAGCGCTTCCTGGAGAGAAATCGGGCGGCCGCCTCCCGTTGCAGGCAAAAACGAAAAGTGTGGGTTAACTCTTTGGAGAAAAAGGCAGATGATCTGGTCAACATGAATGTCTCTCTTTCGGTAAGTCGTCCACTTCCCAATCCAGGGTTGTATCCAGAATTTAAGCAGGGTTCATATTCAGCTTGGAAAAGTGTGAAACCTTTTTCAATTCATAATTAATAGCTAAACAGCGTTTTCGGGGTCATTCATGAGGATACTCAAGATGATGGAAATTCCCCTTGCTCAACTTATTGTGTGTTTTTATCCTATATAATCCCATCCCTGGTGATGTGTAGGATCCATGTTTAAACATGAACAGAGATTGGTCATGCAAATGATTTGGATGTTTTGTGTTGCCATCAGAATGAAGTGGGCCTACTGAGGAACGAGGTGGCACAGCTGAAGCAGCTCCTCCTGGCCCACAAAGACTGCCCGGTGACTGTTATGCAGAAAAAGGCAGCTTTCTTAGGTAACCATTGAGCTGCAAACAAGAATCCTGGGCTGTATCTTTTTCTTTCGTCAGAATCCATCTATCACCTCATCCATCTAATGTGTTCTTTTTACTCGCTCACCTCTCTTAAGGGTGAATGTTTCTTTCTCTGTCTATAGCTGCAGGAGGAGAGGAAAACTCCAGGGATACTTCCAGTGAACCCATCGGCTCCCCAGCGGCGGTCATTCAGCACGGGCCGTCACCAACCGCCTCGGCCTCCAGCCCAGTTGCCACCATCAACGGGCTGAGCGTCCGTGCTGCAGAGGCGGTGGCCATGTCGGTCTTGGCCGGCATGGGGTCAGGCCAGCCGGGGGGTGTTGTAATGGCAACTCAGTCACAGTCGGACCAGAGATGATGTGCTGACGCAGGTAGCCGGTATGAAGTGGCATTCTGAGGCAGTACTGGTGATGTAAAAGAGAAACTCACCCTCAAACCCCACCCCAGACTAAGATACACTCGTCCCCTCACAGCCAATGATAATCACACAAAGACACGGCCCAGTGCCTCCGTCAACCCTCCAGTCCCAGCAGGCTCCCTGTTAAGAGACGCTTGGGCACTCTCTGTATGTAAATATGAACAACACATCAAACACTCGCTCTTAAGTGTGTAGTCATTTCTTGTTCATTAGTAACATTTGAAGGTATACATTTGGATGAAAAGTATGTAGGAAAAAGTTAATTTTACCTAAAAATAAATGTTCAGTTCAACTTCAGTCCCACACACTGGCTGTGATGAGGTTGGTTGCTTTCCAGGCTGACAATTGTATTTTTCATTTGTATGAAAAGATTGTTATGCCTGATACTGGTATTCGACATAATGTTTGCTGATGCAGTGAAAGTATGGTGAGAGATTGGCTGGCTGATTTCAGTAAAAGTCAGCCTGGAATTTTTTTACGTGGTCTTTTTGTTGTTTACTTTTCAATCTGAACATTTGTGTTCTCTTTAAACACACATGACGGTTTAGTCAGCCGAGTGCAAAAAACAAAAACAAATTGTCGATGTGTGCACAGTTTATCCTGTGAGTGTGTGCCTGACTTTTTTTACCATCAATTTTAACCTAATTGGAATGTATGTCTTTACATTAGTCGTGTATGTATCAAACCCTATTGACTGCATGGATTACTCGAGGCTGAAGAATACCACTGTTTGTGCTTCATCATACTATTACTGTTTATTGTTATGCTTTTCTTCTGTTTTAAACATCAATTTACTGATGCAAAAATTGTCCTCGTTATATACGGATTTAATCCTCAGTCCTCATGTAACACTCTTGAAATAGTTAGCTTTAGATGGCCTTCAAATGATAATCAGACATAATAGATAATAAATCATTTACCCTGGCATTTCATTTGAGGAAAAGAGTAGTGCAATATATTTTTCTATTGAATATCAATGTTCTTGCATTTATTTGTTGTCTGTAGCCCAGCCGGCAGCCGCTGAGAGGGGTTTCATCCATTTCAGTTGAAAGCTAAAGTTATGAGGTGACCAGAGGAAATGTAATGAATATTTTTGAATGAATGAGATTAGTGATTAGTGCAGATCTGTAGAAACTTACAGATGTCCTTGTCCTGGGTGCTTTCCAACATTTGAAAAGCTGTCTTGTATCATGATAAAGACTCTAATAGTTGTGCGAGGTGCTTCTTTTGAAATTTAAGTTTTGAAATGTATATTATTTTATACCGCAGTGTACTTCCAAGACTATCATTCCCCCCCCCCTTGTCATTCTGTGTTTTATTTTTTTAATAACGTCATTGTTTTTAAGATGTTTATTTTTTTCTCTGTGGGCATGTCAGGCTTTTTTTCCCATCATGTGATTTGTATGTCCCTTTTTATTTTAGTTTAAGAGCATAGATGTCTTGAACCACATGAAAACATGTTTCTATCTGTATGGAGAGTTTGTCGAATACTCAGGCTTCAAGATGGGAAAATTACTTGTGTATAGTCTCAACTTATGAATACATTGTCTTGGGCAAATATTAAAAATAAATTAATGAAAAGGAAACCATAATCAGAATGTTCCCACCTATCCCCACTTTGTTCCTCTTGTATTGCAGAAATTGCTGTGTTCAGCCTCCCAAATATAGACATTTTTCTCTTTTAGTTCATCATTAACTTACTTCCTTTTTATAGAAAAAATGATTAATTGAGTAATTAATTGCCAAATGAAGATAATTGCAACTTGCAACCCTGCTATTTAACTTGAAAGTTGACAACTCTAGAGTTGTGCGTACATCTTCTTTCTACAGGGCCTGACCCAACTGAGGCCCTTGGCAACATTCTGGTATGACCCCTTACCTGACACTCAAATCTTAAGATATGTGAATATTCACATTACATAATATAAGGTTTCTATAAAATACGAAATGTAGAAAAAAATCTATGTATAACAGAGCATGGGCTGTGCTGTAGTTGCTAATGATCAAGCATGTTCTTTACTAAAAAACATAAGCAAAGCAACCATATATCATAGATGATGCTATTACACGCAGCTGCATTTGGCTCATTTGAACCAACTCCCCCAGCTCACCTACACATTTTAAAATATAAATTATATTATGCTATGGTTTGGCTAAATACTGTTGTTATTGTTCAGGATAAACCTTTATTAATCCCTCTAGCAAAAGTGAGGTGTATGTATGAGCAGCAACAGCATCAAGTGTAAAACACAATAAGACAGATACGTTTACACAAAGAACATAATACAAATATCAATAGAAATGTTACAGTATAAAGGAATTGCAATGGATGACATGTTCATCCTTGTTGCCTAATGTATCAATTACAATTATATATTTAAGAAAAATGTATTTCAACCATTCTTCATTAAATAATAAACTTAGTTTTACCTTGTACACGTTGAGCATATGGATTTATAAAGAGAAGAGATGGAGCGCTGACATAATTTCCGGCAGCCATCTTTGTTTTGTTGGGCCACAGCATGCCTACCGCAATTGAAACAGTTTAAATATATTTAACTTAATCTTTTATTGTGTGCAAGGATGTTTACTTATCCTCCAGATGGTAATGTGACTTTTTGTAAGAGGTATTTAGTAACCTAAGGTATTAAGGGTTGTTTTAGGACTATAAGAGTTTTTTTTCAAAGTTTAAACTGGTTATTTTTCGGGAAAGCAGAAGCTAACTGTTAGCTTTGGGGCTCCGGTGTTATGTTAAATTATGAGAGGCACAAACTGGGGCTAGTTTTCCATCTGAGGGGAGGGTGGCAGGTGAGTTGGCTCTGGAGGAATTCTGTTTCTCCTCCCAGCTGTAAAAACACAACGGCAGAGGGAGCAAAGAGCCCGCTTTACAGTCCTGTCACAGCAATTATCGTCAGCCCCGGTCATGTGACTGACAGAGTGACTCCTCTGGCTCCGAGTTGTTCCCATCTCCCACAGTCATGGCGGTGTCGGGAAGTCGCGAAGATGGAGTAAACACCACCACTGCTTCATCTTGATTTTATTTTAGCTTCATGCTGGACTGTATCTACCGTCATCCGAGATATCGCAAACATCCCGCAGGCTGCTGTGCTTCCAATGATGGCCGACCGCAGCGTTGATCTGTCGGCTCTGCCTAAAGAGGTCAGGGACCAGCTGGCGGAGTTGGATCTGGAGCTATCCGAAGGTAAGGTTCCCATACAGCGGGTTTAGTAGTTACAGCTGCGGCGGGGATCAATGCAAAAGGAAGTGAAAAGTGTACATCTTGTGTGTTTACATGATCCAGCCACAGATAATCGTCCGGTTGAGCCTCAGTGCTGCTGCAGTGCACGACTACAACAAATTATAAAAACACACTGACCTCCTTTTGAAGCTGTAATTTCTCCATGCAGTATCCTTGTTGCTTTTATAGCACATTAACACATTTTTTTGCATAGATTACGACAGATAATATAATACAATGTGTGTTTATGTTTGTCATCTGGCATGTTTTAGTTTTTCTCCCACCATTTTCTTGCTTTGATCCATATAATTTGCCTACATACAGTCATACAGTGCTCATCATCACAGCCATATAAGCATAAACACTCCTGTCGAAGAAAGAAAATGGGTCAAGTTTGTCATCCCTGAGGCCCTGTATGTGTGTGCACTGTGCAGCCTCAGACATCAGTGGACACTATGATGCTGTGGCCCCTCCAACACTCAGATGCCCTGAACCCTGAAACTGCAGCAAATATATAGGAGGGTTATTTATTTTAGAAGAACGGCTGTTAAAAATGGGAAAAGGGCTGTTATGCAAGTCTCCCTCCTCACACTGTGAATCACAGTGCAGCAGCTTGATTGGTGCTGTGCTGCTCTCAGGTGCCCGAGGCTTGGATGAGTAATGTTGTGTCAAGCAAGGGGGACGCCTGGGCCACTAATGATGCCTCAGTCCCCTTTTGGACCTTAGACACACAGAGCTACCTTGACCTCATCCTGCTCATATAGAAGAACAGGTGAAACTTTAAGGAATACTTCTCCCACTAAAGGACCAGTGGTATATCAGTTACTCACTCCGTTTTGCCTTGAACTCTTGAAGAGATTCTTGTTTGCCTCAACAATAAAAGACAGACAATTATTGTTGAATTGAACTAAATGGAGGCTTTATGGAACAACAGCAAATCCATAAAACAATCTGTTTATAAACGTTCACAGAAGTCTTATTCTTATAACTACTTCCTAAAACATTTTCGCTAAAACTTTACTATTTAAACGCTCTTTTGCTGATATTAAAACACAGCTGGTTCTTACTTAGTCATCACGACTTTAGTCGATATTTCAAATTATCTGTTCAATAAAAATGAGAAAATGTGCGAGAAAAACAGTTTATTGATGATAGATAACACGGGATGGGAAAGTGAATATAATACAATATTTTCTGGGTGAAGTATTCATTCACAATCACATGAGAAAACCCAGGATATATTAACAGAGTTGTGTTCGGAATATTTTCTCTCATTCATTCAAATAAATAGGTTTTAAATAGACAAACTAGCTGGCAGTCTTTACATTATATGTTAGACAATTTTATCCAAAGTGACTTACATACTCAATACTGTGGGCAATCCCCACAGGAGCAATGTGGGGTGAAGTGTCTTGCCCAGGGACACAAAGACATGCTGACTGCAGTGGGACTCGAACTTGCTATCCTCTGATTCGAAGATCAGCTCATTAACCCACTGCGCCACACGCCTCTCACTGCGCTTTCCTGCACAACTGGCTGTGGGTCTGGATCATTTTCCCACTCACTTGTTCCAATTTAGTTTCTCTAAAGTACACACATGCTCTGGCTTTTCTACCTATAAGCTACACGATTTATAAAAAAAAAAAAAATACACATTTCTTTGAATAGCCTGCCTCGCGTTTGGAGGGATCAGTTTACCTTGACAGTATGTCATTCATCATTATACAGATTGACGCCATGCTATGCTTTGACCTGAGCTACTGTATAGAGTTCAGTGTGTGTTCTGGTTATTAATAGACACCAATTAACTATGTGATAATGAGGCTGTATAATGGAGGAGAGGAAGATCACACTGTGTTTAATGCACTTAACATGGATGAGAGGCAGAGGATGATTGGAACTCACTGTGTAACAATGTGTATTGGAACACAGTAATTGTAGAAAAATAACAACAATATTTACCATACAACAATTTACTCACATCTTTGTCAGGAATTTAAGGCAGCTACAGTAATAGAATGATTACCTGGTGTGGATTCATGTTAAGAGTACTGTGGTCTGATTGCAAAAGCCTTTGTTTTGCTCGGTATAACCCGGATTGTGAAACTCTAGAGTCTTGGGAGTTTTGAAACAAGTAGATTGTGGAAATATAGGTTAGCATTGGTCGAGCTGATAAATATCTGTTATAAAAAGATAGACCTTTTCAGTAAAATTATGATTTGAAAAGACTACAATCTAACATTCAGTCTGCATACGTGCAAAGCGGAGAGTACGTACAAGCCTCAAGGTAATAACATTGACTTGATTCAGCATTGAGTCAAAGTCATGTGACGTTGTTCCCTGTCTCTTATGTTTTACTTTCTTCAGTGTTCCTGCTGCAGTATAACAGTGTTATGCACTAAAGTGAGTACAGTCAGAGTCTCTTGTCTTTGTCTCTTAAAGGCTAAAGAAGTGTAAGTGAGTGGTAAGGTGACACCCCCAGAGTGAATGACCCTCTGCTTTGGACTGCAACTCCATCCTTTGTAACTTTGGATCAGAGACAACTCTTTTGCTAATATAAAAAAGACCCGGTGTTATCCAGATGCCCCGCTCGTGTATCGTCATCTCCTAGCCTTATCAAGTACGTCTGCCGTCTGCCCATCGCTGTCGGGACAAGGCGAGCAGCAGCTGTCCGCCCCTAAGAGTCTGAAACCTTCTCATGGATATGTTTTACAGAGCAACAATTACCCCATTGTTGTCCCGATACTTGGGACCCCCCTAGCAACAAACTGAAGAAAATATGCATCAGCAGTTTTTTTTCAGAGCAATAGTTGTGGGCTGCAGTTTGTGTGTGGGTCTGTATTTCTATTTGCGTGTGTGTGTGTGTGTGTGTGTGTGTGTGTGTGTGTGTGTGTGTGTGTGTGTGTGTGTGTGTGTGTGTGTGTGTGTGTGTGTGTGTGTGTGTGTGTGTGTGTGTGTGTGTGTGTGTGTGTGTGTGTGTGTGTGTGTGTGTGTGTGTGTGTGTGTGTGTGTGTGTGTGTGTGTGTGTGTGTGTGTGTGTGTGTGTGTGAGAGAGAGAGAAATGGAGCAACTCCACCTACTTTGACTTCATGACTGTAAGGACACAAAGACAGCCATTGAGGGATCAAAGACTGGAGGATTGAGCCGGACTGGAATTTAGAGCACTGAACAACAACTGTTTAAGCTGCTCTGCTTCATAGTGTGTGGGCATCGTAGTGTCTGCAGCGTTCGTATTTATATTGAATATGTGACAATGACCATAGATGATATGCTTGGTAGGTACAGATGCTTTTCCAAGAAGGTGACAGGCAGAGCATGACATTGATCATGTTACTGTCGAACAGAGAGCAGAACAGAAAGATTTGTAGTCTCTTAGGTAACCATTGTAGTCTTGTTTACTTATGTCAGATGTACGGTATAATGGAAAAAAAACTAACGCTTCACACCATGTGAAAAATAACAATAGAGTTAATACGTGTTGGTCAGTTAGACTCAAATGCACCACTTAATATTCAGCAAGTCTTTCCTGGATCATGAATTTGCTACCATTTTCATGTTTTAGCACCATATAGTGTACATACTAAAGATAAGCATGCTAACATTTGCTTATCAGCACTAAACACAAAATACAGCTGTATTATTAAATATGGCCATAAAGCAAATATGGGACACTTTTAATCTGATGATGACCCCAAAAAGGAGGTCAGAGGACCACAAACGTTACTACAATTCATTCTTAGGGGATCATAAATGTACAAACCAAAGTTCCTGGCAATCCATCCAATAGCAGTCAATAGATAGACTGTCACTGTTGCAAAAACATGTTGGTGTTGAAGCTCAGATTTCATAGTGTCACTAATATCGAAACATTCAAATGATACACATCCCTACTCATAAGCTGTGATGCATGCTATCCACACAGTGCTTATAAAATACTATAAGTGTATCACATGTCCAGTAGAGCAGACCGTTCTGCACAGATTGCACAGCTATGTCGTAACGCTTTCATTTGATTGGTGTCTTGTTCTCTGCCGTAAAACTGCCCAGGCTGATAAGTGGATGTGTGGATAGTGACTAGCGCTCATCCGCCTGCCTGCCTGTCTGTTATGCTGCTGCTGCTGTTGCTGAGAGGCAGCCTGTTCCATACTGGAAGAGAGAGAGAGAGGGGCAAAGGGAGAGGGAGAAAGGGAGCGAAATTAGAGATTACGGTCCTGCCTGCGTCTTTCAATCTAGGTCACAGAGCATCAGGGGGCAACACGCCTGGCTCATTTAGCTGTGAGTCACTCTGGGCCAGGACTGCTGCTGGGGATATCTCTCTCTCTCTCTCTCTCTCCCTCCCTCTCCGCCTGCCATTATTCAATGCTTTACTTATTGATAACTATTCCAGGAAAAGACCACAAACAATTTGTCCGTCTTTCAATACATATTAGCTTATCAACCTTGTCCATGGCGCTCATGTTCAGCATGTTAAAGGGGCCCTTTTATGCTTTAAAGGGTTATATATTTACTAAACATGTAAATGGTCTGCAGAGGCTATAATCCCAAAGTTCCCTCGAGAGGAAGTTTCTTTCCCACAACCCTCCCCCCCCTGCCTGAAATTCCTCCATTCCACTTCTTTGTTTACTTTTGCGACAAAGTGACATCACTGCGTAACACCTGCGCTTCTATTGGCTAGGGCTCCAACACATTTTACGTGATAGGCTCGGGCGGGACATCTCTAAGTGGTTGACCAATGTATTGGTACCACAAGTATTGATGTAATAATGAATGCTGCGTAATGTATGTGGCATCTAGCTGAACAAATTATTAAATACATAGGTTAAATAATCGCAAGAACATTTATCAGTAACTCATTTGATTCATTTGTTGTGTTGTTCTTTTCCAACAAAAATACCAAAATACATGTTTTAGTTTCTATTTTTCAAGTGTGAATATTTTCGGCTTTATTTTGCCAAAGGGGGTCAAACTAGGAGATGAGGAAAACATCAAGCCCTGTATATATTTCATTGACATGTCTTTATTTAATTTACATTTTTAAAATAAGAAATAGCTTAGTTGTTTTGTCACATTTCCCATATATAATTTTCTCACACAAATGTGTCCGCATAAGGCTGTACTTTTCACTGTGTTTTCAAAAAGCGAAAAAAATGTATTGAGTAAATAATGTGCATATAAATTAATAATGAAAATACCTCTTAATTGCTTTTGTGAAATGACCTAGAGAGCCTGTCCATCTTAACAAAAGAACCTGT
The DNA here is from genome assembly GCF_949606895.1 of Notothenia rossii. Classification (NCBI taxonomy): domain Eukaryota; kingdom Metazoa; phylum Chordata; class Actinopteri; order Perciformes; family Nototheniidae; genus Notothenia; species Notothenia rossii. The sequence goes on along the minus strand of NC_136903.1, from coordinate 71,708,721 downwards.
CACCCTAAAACTATGTGACCCACTGCCTTTTTACATTTTCTTTTAAACTACAGTGAAGGTCCATAGCACAGAGGAATACACACAAATGTGTCCCTGCACTTAAACAAGCAATCATTCATGCACGTGTGTACACACAGCATGGACAGTGACAGGAAGGAAGCTGATTTAGTTTTCTATCTATTTAAAAGCTCATGAGCTGCACTCTGATCTCCGGCCAGCGCTTCAGGCCCCAGACTTGTTTCAACATGATTGACATTTTCTGTTTTATGTTTTTGGGACTCAAATACAAGTCTTACGTAACACCTTGCGTGTCTAATGTTACCATGCACACAGACCCACACACACAGAAACACTGAGGATGCATTGAGACCTTTTGTTCAAAAAAGAGTGAATAATTTAGATGGGACTCGAGGACACACCTCTGCACAGACACGCACTGCCAGCTTGGTATCTGAACCACCTCACTTTCAAGTCCACAGTGAGCTGCAGGTGGGCTCTCAACCTCTTCTGGCTGTAGAGCTGTGCCTCAATAAAACTTCTGGTTATTTGAATCAACCTTCCCCCGGATCCATTTGTCCTCTTACTTCTGCCGCTTGTAGCTAAAAGTAACACAACCCAAAAAAATGACAGCGGTGCCGGAAGAGGATTAAGTAGTGGTCAGGTCACTGTGCTGTTCACTGAATTATTAAAAAATGCCACATGGAAGTAGCTGCAGTCTTTCTGCAGCACGTGCTTCAGACTTTGCACACAAGTGAGTCCACTGTCCTGTTGCCTTCTACCTTCTGTCAACAGACCCACTTCTGCTGCTATTTGTGCGTTAAGCAATGACCTCAAGTAATGCATATTTTAACTGTATGTGTGTTAATATTCCTATTAGTCATAAAAGTGGAAGGAAAAATTAGCTGACAAAAAATAAATTGCCAACAATTCTGGTAAATCTTGTTTCAGCTTCGCCAATATGTGCATTTTTTCTTTACTTACTTATTTGTAAAATGCACATTTTATATTGTTGTATATATTGTATATATTGAAATGTTATTAGTTTAGGATAAACGCCTTGAGATGAACCATCTCGTTTTCAAGGGGGTCCTACAAACAGCAAGTCAGTTACAAGAGAACAAAGACAAAGCGAAACAAACAAAACACAATCACGTCACAATACAACCACAGACAAGACTAAAACAATCACAACAGAAACGATTTTGGACACTAACGCTGTATGGCCACAGAAAGGTTATAAACAAATACATTTTCCCAGCAGTACATCAATACATGAATATAAACTTTGTGTTTTCTGCTTGTAAATTAATCTATAGCATATACAGTCAACAAAAAAAAGAGCAAAAAGCATTTTTTAATATATGAAAATTAGTTGGGCCTCGTTTATTTGTATCTTGTGCTATGGGAACTAGTGAGGAATTAAAATAAATGACTGGCAGATTGATCAATGATAAAGTTATTGTATGCTGCCCTAGTTCCTGCAGCCTTCGGTGGCTTCTACCTACCAGCTGACCAACAGTCCAAAGCTCAAATATATGAATTAAACAACAGGAAAGTCATGTAATCCTAATATGAGAAGCTAAATCCAGTAAATATTCTGCATTTTTACTTGACAAGTGATTGTTAAGCGGATTCATTTTCTGTATATTGACTGACACACAGCTTCCTTGTGGGAATGTATTTAATCCCACTCTTACTAAATGGTGCTGGCCTGTTTCATCACCATGGTCCCTCATGCAGCACAATATACACCACGTTTCTATGGACACGGCCTGTGTTGTACCCACACGCCCTGCCCCCAATAACAACCCCCCCCCCCCCCTGCTTACACACACGCACCCACTTTTACTTTGTGTATTCTCCATAAAGCCTTTCCAGATTAGACTGGCCATATGTTAGAGCTGCATGATGTACAGTCACACGATTGACTGCTCTGCTAAGCTGTTAAAACCATTACAGAGGAAACATGAGGTTTCTGCTATCCCATCATAACTCGTCTACAAGCTGTGCTTCTCCAAAAATGTTGGAGATGTAGCCGTTTCCTGCCTGGATTTGGAAGAGAATACAACCTGTGTATCTTTAGCAGCCGTCCGTATCCCATAAAGCGTAGCAGGTGATTCTCATCAACCAATAAAGTCAGAAAATATGTAAATCTGTTGTATTTCCCTGGTAACTAGTCATTTAATGAACTCGTCATAATAAAAGCCACTGAATGTATCCATCATGGCCATACATTTTGAAATTCTATGAGTTAACGAAGTGTAGACACTAGTTTGGTCCAACGTCAGCAGAAATATCTAAGTGGGGCATGGAGCTTATAGCAGAGGGGCAACCATCTGCATAGCTTGTTTTAACATTAGGGGGGGGGCACATATTTAGCTGGGTGGTCCTAGCTGGAGGAATGTTGCATGATAACGATTTGTTAAATCTTTCGGGTGAATTATAATGCACCAATTAAGGCTGAGGTGTCTTTATTTCTTTAAATGAAAACTCATAATTCAGACGTGAGCTGACAATATATCTAAATATAATGGAAAATAATGCAGTTATGCTGTCAGGTATTTGATATTGCTTTGAAACGTTTATTCTCCTGTAGATGAACTATTCTCTGTTATCTTATTCCTGCGTAGTCTTCCCTCATCTTTTGTTTTGGAATATAACATCTTAAATGTGGTGGCACGTAGCCTAATTTCAATCATTCATTCACTTTTCTTTTCTTGACTTATTTCATTTTTTTTTTATTGGACTTCCTATATTCGTATATATGTTATCAACCCTTTTTCTTGGATTATAATTATCATATATTGTATTTTGTTTTTCTAGGAACCATTGTTTGTTAATGGATATAATCCCATCTGAAGCAGTTAGTTTTTCGAAGTAGTTTTTCTCTTGCCTTTACAGAGTGGTTGGGCAGGAATCGTTGCTATCGTGCAGTAAAGCAGACGTAGACGTGTGGAAGTGGGCTGTACACATAAACTTGTTTTGACTTGACTGAGCATCTGCTCACCAGATCATCTCCAGTGACGGCGACAAAGAGTAAAATGTCTTGAATTTAAAGGCAGCATTTTACACCGTTTTCCCCCACACGTAGAACTGTCATTTGTTTTTTTTATAATTGACAATAAAAAACAAATCCACAGATGTTCCTCTGCTTCAGAGATATCCATACATCTTGGTGTTGTAACTGCCACATGTTACTGGCAATGATAACCAGTGTGAAGATCCCACACGACAATTTGCTCCTGTAAGTGTTATGTTACAAATTTGTAACATATTTTCCACCAACCGTTGAAGTGTGTTTGTGTAGTGTGTAAGGTGTGTCAGCCATGCCCTCCTTTATTAATCTGATGCACACAGACGGAGATGAACAAACAGGAGTTGGAGAGGAGGCACTGAGTCACGTAGAAGACTTTCAGTGAACTACTTCCTGCACTTCTTTGCCGCTCTGCTTTTTAACCCCTATTATTACTTCCACTGGCCCTTAAGGCCCGTGTGTGTGTGTGTGTGTGTGTGTGTGTGTGTGTGTGTGTGTGTGTGTGTGTGTGTGTGTGTGTGTGTGTGTGTGTGTGTGTGTGTGTGTGTGTGTGTGTGTGTGTGTGTGTGTGTGTGTGTGTGTGTGTGTGTGTGTGTGTGTGTGTGTGTGTGTGTGTGTGTGTGTGTGTGTGTGTGTGTGTGTGTGTGTGTGTGTGTGTGTGTGTGTGTGTGTGTGTGTGTGTGTGTGTGTGTGTGTGTGTGTGTGTGTGTGTGTGTGTGTGACTCCCTGTTGGAGTTCATTTTAATGAGTGAGTGAAACATGAATCACTCTGTTACCTGAGTTGGCCGCACCCTACCTGCTGCTCTAGAGGGGGAGAGCCACTTGAAACCTGCGTAGAAAGTGTGTGTGTGTGTAGACTTGTTAAAAGCACTTATACACCGGTGCCTGTAATACCTGTTTGAGTCAATATTTGCATATATATCTGTAGTAAAGGTACTGTGGCAAGGATATGCAGTTTGTGCAAAAACTATTGAATGCAGCCTACTGTCCCTAATGCCTATTGGTTGTATACATAATATATATTATAGACATTAAGGAGTGGATATAAATATGATGGGTATATACATTATTAGCAGTATGAACTAGGGCTGCTCAATTAATCGTATTCTAATCGCAATTACGATTATGTCTTGCAACGATTACGAAAACAACGTAATCGAAATAAAACGATTATTTTTTTATTTTTATTATTTTCTTAATTGGTTTTTCAGTTGAATTATACTTTAAGTTCAGGGTAATCAACTGTTAAAAACATACTGTTCAAATATTTTTCAATAAATTGATGTTTTCAAAGTAAATGAATAATCCTTTTTAATAATATATAAATATAAATTATTGACCCAAATAATCGAGATTATGATTTTTGCCATAATCAAGCAGCCCTAGTATGAACAGTATTATGGACAATGTTAAATAAAGTACTTAAATATGTAAATATACATTAGTCTGTGCTGCATAATTGACATCCTTATACTGTACAAGGTACAAGGGCCACAATAAAAACTAAAGTTATTTTGATATTTCTTTTTCTTGTTTTACTTTGCTGTGCTGGTAAAAAAGCAAGAAAGCACATTGTCTGCCCTCCCAGTAACACTACACATTGAGGAGTGTCCTCTTTGTAAGGCCTGCAAGTCCTCACTATAATAATTCTCACTGTGATAACAGCCATTAACCTTGATCTGTGTCTTCAACTTAGTTGCATTAGGTCTTTTTAATTTGAAGGATTTAGGCATTGAAAGTCCTTGAATACTCCTTAAAAAAGATGTTTCAGAAAGTGTGAGAACCCTGAAATATCCTCAGTTCTGAGAGGTTATTCTTCTATTCCTTGTATTTTCTGTTTTTAATTCATACTTTATAATCAGGTTATTGTATGTAAGTCGAGCTGATATAAAGAGACACCATTTTTTGTATACTTTTTTAACTGTCGTGACCGAAACAATAATAGATGGATATTTTAGTGGCAGTAAAGTGAATGGTAAGGCTCTTTCTGGAGAGGCAAAAGATACCAAAGAAAATGTCAGGCTTTATTTGGGGAAGTGTGTACACAGATATGAACAGAATATGTTCACTTGATGTAATAATGCATGGATGCTAAGGAGGATGAAAAATATGTTTTCTTTTACCCTAAAAGTCAATCCCACATTTACTGACATGGCTGTGAGCTCCTCTTCAGAGATGTTTGCTTGTTCGAAAGCAGACAGCAAGTGCACACATGCATAGACACACACCGGTCATGCCCCATTAGTGGATATTAATTAGTGTAAATGTATTTGTCAAACCACTTTTTACTTTGACTAACACAATGACCTTAATCAGGAATACCATTTGTTATATATTATGGTTTTCAAAAAAACAAGCAGCCTCATCAGGAAAAGTGAGTTCTTTTTTATATTTGGCCAACATTGCATTATCCTCCCTCACAGGAAGAAAGTGTGTGTAATGAGAGAGATGTTAAACATACTAACTGCTAATTACACCATCATGTAATCAAACTTTAAGAATGTGTGTAATCAAACATGTTCAGGTGTATGCGCCCCCTTTCAATGTAAAAAGGCAGGTTGATTTGTCATTTTCATATCAACAAATGCAGACACGGCTCAGAACCAGACCAAAGAGGCCCATATCTCATTCTGTGTCCTGGACTTCAATATGTGACCCTCGTTACATAACCAAAGCAGGAATGGTGTTGTTGTGCTTATTGTACAACCTTGTTAGAATGTCTGTTTTCTGTGAGATAACAGCTGGAAGTCCCTGTAATATTTGAACCTGTTTGGATCCTTTTTGGGTGAGCATGTGGCGTCGACATGTGTTTACACTGTTATCCTGAGAAAGAGAGCAACCGAGCGGGTTGCAATGAAGGAAAGGGAAAGAGAAAAAGAGCCTGGTAGCTAATTACTATTCAGACAGAGTGCCTGTGGGGTAGAAGGAAGAGCGGTCTCGCTGCAATTGAAATAATCCGAGACTAGAGAGTGTGAGAGTGGACGGGGTTGGGAGAAGGCACTGCTTTGATATTTCTCTCGATACATTGTGTACAAATAAAACATACGCTCAGGGGCGAGTGAGTCTCCCTCAACCCATGCATTTGTCAAACCGAGACGAAAGAGGAGAGTTGAGGCAGCTTCCTGACTGTTGCTGTCATCACTGAAATAGTTTTAATTTGACGTCCACCATCAGGACATGACACATGGTTCACTGTGAGAGAGTGGGTGATGGGTGAGGCCCTCCTCACCTCAGCGGAGCTCTGCCTCTTAAGCAGATCCATTTGACTGTTTGAATTAAAGTGTAAATGAGGAGAAAAACAGATTCTCAGTGCTGCAAATGATTCGTTTTTGTATGTAGAGCGTGTTTATACGTAAATACAGGTAGGGCGGACCAAGGTTCTGAGGATAATTATGATACATTTTCCTCAAATTGTTTTGCTACTTTTTTGTCTTCCTGATTGATAATACACACCTCTAGTCAATTGTAGTTCCCTGATTGGATGCATGCGTTTACAGAGTTTTAACCCACTGGGTCTGGATCTGAGGATGCTTTGCAACCATGAAAAAACAGATGCATTTTAAATCATCCAGATGGAAGAGTGATTACTTTGAGATTCATTTAATGCCAAGCCAGCCCTTCCCCCATCACTGACAGACTCTCTCTCTCTCTCTCCCCCCCCCCCCCTCTCTCTCGCTGTGTCTTTTCGCGGAGAAACTGCCTGTTCACATGAGCTAAAAATACATCTTGTGACTGAGCCAGGCCAACTGTAACGTTCATGCATTACTTATGGAAGTGTTTGCTTTCCTTCTTTTTTCCCCCATAATAAAAGTCCTCGTGAAGATATTGTGTTTGAGTGCGCTCTTAGGCGAGATCTTCCAAACATGAGCACTCTCGTTTTCATCAGCTCTTCTGTAGTGTTCCAGGAGTGTGGTGTGTAATGGTTTAACTGATCAAGTATTCCTGGGTGCTGAGGTGAACCTGTCATAGATGTAAAGATGTTATGGTTAAAGCTTGATGGTAAAGTGGTTTACATTGTAGGGTTGGATCTGTGTTTTGTCTCATATGTATATATATATTGTTTCTTCTGTAATCCAGGAGTAAATAATTCAAGCAATTTATATAAAATATCCAATTCTGTTTTTGTTTGACTTGATACATTGAATATATGCTCATTACAAAGTATCATTCTGGGTTGTTGATTTCTCACCCCTTTAATACTAAAATGAATATTCGCATCGCGTCGGGTGTGAACGCACCATAAGATCTGGGAACACTATCTCATAGGTCACCTATTATGCAAAATGCACTTTTTGATGTCTTTTATACATAAAAGACTCACCTTGTGGTAGGGCTGCTCAATTAATCGTATTTTAATCGCAATTACGATTATGGCTTGCAACGATTTAGAAAACAACGTAATCGAAATAAAACGATTATTTTTTTATTACTTTTTTTTAAAATTGTTTTTTCAGTTGAATTATACTTAAAGTTCAGGGTAATCAACTGTCAAAAAAAAAACTCCAATAAATTGATGTTTTCAAAGTAAATGGATAATCGTTTTTAATAATCGTGATATCAATTATTGATTTTTGCTATAATCGAGCAGCCCTACCTTGTGGTAAACCCGCGCGAGAAGAAGCATATGAGCTCCATACTGTTTCAGATATAATCCTTGAAGTGGTTTTGAACATGATATGGCTTTTAATCACATTTAGCTGAGAATCTGGGTAGAATTCTCCTGCATGAGCTCTCCTCTCTTTTATTTTTTAATTAATTATTTTTTTATCCGGATTCAGAATCAGCCCCTCCTGAAATAGAGGGGTATGAGGCAGGGCTAGAATGGGTGTGACCTGTTTGGTATTTTGAGCAAAACACTTCAGAGACATGTTTTTTTATATATCTGAGACCTGTAATATATGCCTAAAAATAGTATAATAGGGGACCTTAAAAAAAAAGTACATATTTTACTTTAGATCTCAAATAAGATTTGATTGAGAAAAGCAGGACATCTGAATATAGTTGGTCACTATTTTCTGTGGTTCAACTGATAAGTCTACTAGTTGTTGCAGCACTATTGACAGCACTCCCAAGAAATCCTCATGTTCAGTCCATTGAAATGCAACTAGGAGGCAGCTTCACCATTTGTATCACTTTTCAGCAGTGATGTTTAAATCAGGGATTAACTCTCAGTGCTCCGGCAGATGACAAGCTGCAGAACACTCAGTGCTGGTCACAAAATGGGATCATCTGTCCGACTGACCAACATCATACAGAGTGGAAACAACTCAGGGTTATTACACAGAGAGCGCCAGGCTCTTTCAGTATCGACAGGCCTTTCTTATTCTTATACACACTGTAAATCACTGATTTATCGAGTCTTGAAGAAGAGGACGTTTTAGAGAGGCGGCCATTTGTGGACATACTGAATGAATCATCACTTCTCAACACTGTTGCTGGAAAATTGAGTGCAGGCTCTCCAGATGGATTCTTTAGTATGTGTCTGAAAATATGACAGCTTTGCCCACAGAGGACTTTGTCAGAGTCGCTGCATCGCCTCAGGGCCAGCGCAGGACCTCAGTGGGCCTGTGTTGTGCCTGGTAGGATGGAGGAAGTTGCAGGAAGTCTCTCCCGTCTTTCCCTTTTTATCTCGGTGTGTCTCCCACCTTTTCTCATCCTCAGCTCTCATGCTTCCATGTGTTCGCTCTGGGTCTCTGAATCATCCCATTTCTTGCCCACGCTTCCGCAGGTTTCCAAATATAGTCCTGTTTTGTTTTTCTCTACGTGTCGTACTTGAGGCTGGAACAGAGCCACAGCTTTGACGCTCTCAGCCATCTCTGGAGATTACTGCAGAAGCTGTGTGCATCCATCTGTGTTTTTGTTTATTTCCCAAACTAAGTTTTGTTTTCATTATAACCGTCTCTTTCCTTTACTGTTGCTCTATTATCACATCATCTCACACAACGTCAGTGACAGGGCGCTCTCATTTACACCTTCTATCAAGCTTAACTGTCTGTTATGTAACGCAAAATAAAAAGAATACTGCCACCACAATGTTGAACAATAGTAATGCAGACATTGCGAGTGAACTGGTGTTTGTTCTAATCCTTTCAAATATAAGTTGATTTGACTTTGACTTATTATGCCGTGTCTGTAAGTCACTCTTCTTCTCTGGTCTTTTTCAGGTGATATAACACAGAAGGGCTATGAGAAGAAAAGGACCAAACTCCTGGCTCCATACGTCATCCAAGCTCCAGGTAAACACCTGTCTCCTACTTTTTTTGGGGGGGGAAATGTCTAACTGTGTATCCACTATATCTTTTTCCCATTTGGAATCTGATTTCAAATACATTTTTGCTGTATTATTGCCATGACAATATATACTCTGTTTACTGTCAGTTAAACTGTCTTTTTTTCCACATGCATGTATTTTTATTACCACTCTAAATGCATTGCAGTATTATGATGTCAATGTAATATGATTCCAATGTAGACTGCAGTAAATGTTTTGTGAATGGCTGTTTCTGTTCTGTGTAAATGACAATGTGTTGTATTTTAAGACCTGATGATGCTCAGTGCTGCCTCCTAGTGGCACCATCTCTATGCTCATATCCACTCATCCCATTGATGGTGGAGCACAAAACATGATAAACTGTTAGCTGAATCCAAAATGTTCCATCGTGCTGGAGGCTCAGTTTGAATGTTGCTTAACCAGGCAGCTGGTGGAATTACCAAAAACATATGGCAGAGGGACAGAAAAGAGTTCAAGCTACTTTATTGAAGATTTTATTACTCTGAAGCTACTTTATTGAATAAGCCCAAGTTTCCTTTTGATAAATGTCATCTTCCCGTTTACTGCAAGTTTTTTTGGACCAGTTTTTGTCACCCTCAGCTCTCATCATTTGTGTGAAAAACAAATAATGTTATCAAATGAATCTTCAACTTCATATTAATGTGCGTCTTGTCTGCTTTTTGGCTTATTTCAGCTATTATACAGGCTGAGAGAGAGCTTGTTACTATATGCAAAGTGTGATTCAAAAGGGATGACACTTTTTTAGAAGTCATCCTTCAGGGCAACTGGGGAATCCCACAGCTTTCTTCTTTCTTTCTCTGTCAACAACAACAACAAACTTTCCATTGATTCACTCTCTGTTGACAGAAATGGTTTATCCCAATCCTGTTAAAGCAGAGAGTGAGATTTCCATGAGAAGCAAGACAGAAAGCAAGGTTCTGCTTTGCTGATTGGATTATAATGTCGGGTACAATGTTTGTTGTGTTTGTTTGACAGTGGAGCCGCCCCGTCAGAATGATGTTCAGCGTCCTGCTCCCAGCTCCTCCTCCAGCCACGGCCCTCCCCCCTCCAGCTCGTCCCGTCACCGAGAACGTCGCTCCCGCAAATCACATCGCAGTGGAGGAACCAGGGATGATCGCTACAGATCAGGTCAGAACTCCAATATCAAAACACCACATTCAGCTTCTTTACTTTCCCCAAAAATCTAATGACACCTCTGTTGCAATGAGGGAGCTTTTTAGCGCTCAAATGAGCCCACACCAACCTCACTTGTTGAGCCAACCAGGTTTGAATCACAGACACTCGGCTGTTTCTAAGGGACCAATTAGTGTGTGTGTTTGTGTGAGTGTGTGATTTTGTAGCCCCTTTCCACTTGATAAAAAAAAAACAATAATATCTGGATTTTGTCGTTAATGGTAAGGGTATATCTATATTCATCCCCTTGTCTCTGGTATTTATCGACTCCAATCAGCAGCAATGAAAACATGAATCTGGGTTGAAACACTCATTTTCAACCCTTTTCCAGAGCGATGCTATGTGATTCATGTTGAAGTAGATACATATTAACTGGAAGCTATAGGGAATTTCTACAACTATTATAACTGATTTATGTACAAAACACACAAGGAATATGCTCTCCTCAAGGCCAGCAGACTACATTGACAGAAACTGTCATTTTAACCCTGAATCCCACTCTTTGTTAGTCTTTCCACTTATTTATGAATCATCAACTCTGGTTTGATAGTTTTAATAAGAGACTGTTAAAAAGAAGTGACCCCCATGTTCTGTTCACCAGCCCTGATTCAAGCACCAGTGATATCAAACATAAGACACAATAACAAAACCCAACAGGGAAAATAAAACCAATGCATAGTCATGGCAATGGGAAGGGAATCTATCACCTATTTTTAGCAGGTTTCCCAAAAACCTGCATAAACACAGAAACTGGTTGGATAAGGATACTTGTGAGACAGGCGGCAGGGCAGCCCTGCAGCTGGGAAGCCCCTCAGTGAGGACCCCCAGTCTGTGAAAACAGAGTGATGTCACTGCATGGCTATGTGTAATGAGTCTGTGAGGAGAACAGGGGGGGATACTGATCCAGCTGGAGAGTTGAGGTTAGAGCGCAGAGCATGTGAGGGGGATGTCAGAGAGTCTGTTATGAGGTTCAGATTGCAGAACTGTTTCTTTCATTAGTTCTCTCCTCATGCCTTTTCAAACGTCTGCCTCTCAAATGAAACACACTCACACTAAAGCATGCTTAATGACAAACCGAAAATCTGTTAGGCCGGAGTTTGGTGGATGCTTCGTTGTCATGGAAAATCTGACCACTTCCAGATTATTTTGTATCGGATTGACGGATACAAATGGAGATTTGTGGTGGAGGATTCAACACAGAGAGGATTAAAGCTGACAACAATAGGCAACATTGAGATTGGTACAATAAATCAAGACTTGACTGAGAGAAAGGCCTTGAGGAGAAGAACATAGATGAAGGACGAGAGGGACGATGAGCTTTTTGCCATAGTTCACAGCGTATTACAGTTTCATGTTCAGAAAAACTTCTCTGCTCAGTTTGAAATAGGCTGTATCTCTCAAATGGAGCAGTAAGGCCTGTGGTCTTTTGTGACATTTGTGAAATCCATCCCTTATAATCACTATACTTTCACTATACTTCTGATACAATCAATAGTTTATTCTGAAGTTAGCAAACAATTGATTTCAGACACTTGAATAGTCCTAATTTTGCTGCATCACTTACAATCGTGTTAAAGGCTAAAATTCACTGATTTCATGATGTTATGAACGCCAACACAGGTGCGGAGGAATGGCAAGAGTAGATCGATAGTTGCAAACAAACTCCTGCACACTGTCTAACTCGAATAATAGTAACTTAAGGCCTATTCACTATCTATCACCATCGCCAATTTCATATATGAAGCTAGAAAGATGAGGATTAAACACTCTATAAAACAAATGATAAACTGCATCATCAGTAAGATACATTCCTAAAATGTGCTAATTCACTTTTTTGAAATGCATTCATTTTAAACACAGATCTACCATGAGATTTGTCAGGCAGAAAAACATTTCATGGACTGTTTATCCAAATGTCGAAGAGATATTTCCATGTGAACAGAAAGATAATTAATTCCATCGCTAGAGCTAAGCTGCTAGCATGGTTAGAAAAACAATAATCAGGTAATAAGAAGAAATGGGAAAACACTGCAGCAATTTGGAGCTGGAGAAATGAAAGTGCTCATCATTTAAATGGCTGCAAAGAAAGTGCAGAACAACCTTCACTTAAAAATGATGAACAAATATAACTTTATTAATCCTGAAGGAAGTTCGTATGCCAGAGATCGTTCAAAAATGTAATTGAAGAATAAAAAACCAAACCGTTATATATCAGGAGAAGAGCAAATAATACTCCGCCAGCGCCTTACAGAATAACATTAGAATTATAACATTTAATAAAACAACTCAAGCAGAATGGTACTAGTGTGCACAATATTAAAAGTAATATTGCACATTATATTTATTTATAATACAATTCCCTCTCAACTCCTCAAGTGATTACTGCATTAACCAGAATACAATATTACCTTGTTCCATCTGCACATGAATTTAATGATTCCTGTGTATTCAAATGTGAAATGGTAAACCAAGAGGTATTAAAGATAACACCAGATTAGCTCCACACATCTTTTAGTGTTAATTGAAGCTGTAAAACACACCGTTGTCCTCCACACACCCCACATCCTTATCGCCACGGAGACAGCCCTTAACCCATCAGACAGGCGTGAGGAGTCGACCTCTCTTGACGGCCCTGTGTGAGAGTGGACAACAGCACATGATGAAGATGATTTAGCCCCGAGCAATCTGTTCAGCAGAATGGCCGTTATGTAATGACGGTCCCCGCTGCTGCGTGAAGAGCTGCACTTGATGATTTAAATGTGTTGAAAGGAAATATTGTGTCCCCTGAGTTAAAGGATACGTCAGTGAGTGGGGTTTTGTTGCATATGTTCTGTTACGTAGTCTGAATGTGTGGCTGATCACATGGTCCTTTTAATGTGCCTGTGGGTGTCATGAAGTGAAAGTATCCCTGCATTTATTACTGTGTGTAGGCAAGCGTGTGGGCTAATACACAGCTTTGTTCTCTCATGCCATGGTTTCCTTTTCAGAGGGAAAACACAGTTGTCCTCTAAGGATTTCCTCCTGATATTTTAATTAGCCACATCAACAAGACTCACTAAATCAAACTTGAAATGTTGCTGTTAAAAATTACCGGAGAGGAACGAAGCAGTGGTTACCGCATGTTTTATATTGTGAACATCAAAACAAAGTCAGGTTTCCCTTCAAGTTGTTGTAGATTGAAAGAGATTTGAAAATCATTTTTCGAGCCTCATTTGAAAACTTTGTTGAGCAGATCTATGTATTATAGGCAAACTGGCTTTTGAAAGGTCAGTTTAAAAAGTGTTTTCATCGTCTTATTGTTTCAATGCTTTGAATCAGATCCAAAGCTGCTATTCTTAACACAGAGTATGTGTATTTGTTCTGTCTATTCAGATATCCACTCTGAGGCAGTACAAGCTGCCCTGGCCAAACATAAAGAAGAGAAGATGGCGCTGCCCATGCCGACCAAACGACGCTCCACTTATGTCCAGTCTCCAATCAACACCCGCACACCACCAGGTAGGAAAAGAAGGACATTCCTCCTGCTCTGTCATTACAATAAATCACATTTAGCTCGGAGGATCCCATGCTTGATTTTCACACTTTGTGCTCGTCTTGCTCTCAGACTCCTCCTCAGGTTCTGAAGATGAGACGGCGGTGCGCAGGCAGTCTACATTGATCGTTCCTCAGCCTGCGGTCAATCCCAACCTGCAGAGCCCCGACGCCTGGATCAACCGCACCGTCCAGGGCTCCTCCACCTCCTCCTCGGCCTCCTCCACCTTGTCCCACGGGGAGGCCAAGTCGCAGCCTCAGAGCCAGCCTAAGCCTCAGCCTCAGTACAAGCCGCAGTACCAGCCACTGTATCAGCCTCAGCACCAACCACATCACCAACTACATCAACAACCACATCAACAAACACATCAACAACCGCAACAGCAACACCAACCACAGCCCCAACCACAGCACCAACAGCATCAACAGCATCAACAGCATCAACAGCATCAACAGCATCAACAACCACAGCACCAGCCTCATCCCTCCGCCCACACTGCAGCTGTGACGGATATGATGGCTCACAGTCGCATCGGTGAGACATTTGGCAAATTTATGACACAAATATTCATGAGCACCAATAAGTATTAGTGGATAACAAAAGGAGACCAAGTCAGTGTTTTGCAAGTCACAACTAGGTGTCAATTATTTTCACTCAAGTCCCCAGTCCTCACCTTTTTGTTCCGAGTCTTCCCCAGATGTAATGCCATCTTCAACCTGCTCGTTTTGCATACTTAGTATTATTTGGTATAATTGATCCTAACTGGCACTCAGTAACCTAATGATTTTCATGCTTTTCTCTTGCAAAAACTATTAGTACTGTGGAATTAAGTGTCAACTTGCTTGGAATTAATAGTGTTGATATTAATGAATTCAGGGAATGAAGGGAAAACAAGGGCTGTAAAATGTGCTCTTTGAATGATCCATTAGTTGATTTTATTGACAGATCTTTGAAACTGCACGAAAAATCATGCAAAATAAACGTTGAGCAGCGTATTTACCAGAGATGTGCTCGTAGGTTTCTTTGAAATAAGACATTCAGTAGGAAAAAAGTATTTTAAAATGACTTAAAAATCTAAGTCAGCTATCCACTGCCTGGTATTGGTATTAGAAAGCAAGCTGAAAGTAACAAATGAATGTCCTTCCTCTCTCCCCCTGTAGCCCCCTCAGAGAACAGCGCCCCCCCTCCAGATGTGACAGCTGTGGCCCCTCCATCCAGAGCAACGAGGGTGGACCTGCCCAGCGCCACGGTCCGGGGGATGAGCCGCGGGCAGAGTCGCTCCAGCATGATGGAGACTGCGGACGGTAACTACCACACCACACAACATTCTCATTTGTTTATATCTTTACAGGAACTTGTGTCTGACTCCACTCACAAATCTCTTCTCTCTTTTCGAAATAAGTGTTGACTTCCAACCATGACATACCATTAATCAGACTTTACTGCTCTCGTTTCTTCTTGGTCTTTCTCTGCCCTGTCACATGTTTTTTTCACTGGCCGATAGCGAGAGGTAATATCCAGAGTAAGGAAACTCCTTCATGTATAATGTCCTTAGCCTTCTGTGTTTGCTGTTGCACCCTCTACTCTCCTTCCTGTTTTTAAATGAATGATTAATAAAGTTGATGCCACAAAAACAACATCCAGACACAGAATGAATCCTCACGTGTGATCCCAAACCAAAAAAAGATACCTTTACCCCAGTTCTCACTGTGTTCTCCTCGTGTTGTTTCCACCTACGTATGCTGCTTTTCATTCCCAAAAGATAAGACCATTTGTTATTTTGAATTCCATTTGAACTGAAGAATAAAGTCTCTTGTGTTATGAGATGAAGAGCAGCAGACTATGAGATGGTGAGACGTGGTTGTCCCTGGATGTTCATGCCACTGTGTGTGTGACCGTGTGCTTGTCATGCCACTGCCTCTCTCCACCTTCATCGACCTTGTAGGAGTTCCTGTGAACAGCAGAGTGTCCACTAAGATCCAGCAGCTGCTCAACACCCTGAAGAGGCCCAAGAGGCCCCCGCTCAGCGAGTTCTTCACCGACGATCAGGAGGAGATTGTAGAAGGTACGCAGCTTCATGAAACCCTTTGATGAGGTCAACATAAGCCCCTTAAACTTCTACTAAAGTCGATTTAAAAGTTGTTGTTTTTTTCCAAAGCTGCACTTCATCTTTTACAGTATCTTAATCTGAGTTTGAATTACTTTTACAGATTCAACACATTTTTCTAAATATAAAAAATACACATTGTGAAGCACTGATAAATCAATATGTACTCAGTGTTTATAAATTGTAACTAATTGTTCTGTTGATGGTTAATAAATCCTCAGAAATCTTTATACATAAGTCCATCTTTTAAGTTGGTAAAAATGAATAGTTGATTAATAGATTTTGGTCAAAGGCATTTTCAAAACGTGTTCCTATCAATGGCTTATAAGTGATCTATGAAGCCTTGGAAAATGATTTATAACCAGAGATGGGGTCGTTACTAAAAAAAAGTAATATACATATTACTTTTTTTCACACAAAGTAATATACATATTACTTTTTTTCGTTACTTTACTCGTTACTTTAAGGCCGGCCCGCCCCTCCCTACAGGCAGATCACGCAGACTGCGGCGCACCTACAGTGTAAGCGCGCCACAGTTTTGCCTCTGCGAGACTCCACTTGCACCCTCAATTACTATTGCATTAAGGAAGACATAACACAAGTCTTTCTTTTGATATGCTCTTTAATAAAATAGGCTACCAGCCTACCACAACAAGCTAACAGTCTGTGAAACGTAAAGACACTAATTAATGAAACCAGTTCAAGAAGCATTATTCTTATCATTCTTTATGAGCGCAATTACTTATGTATTTAGTTTTCCATAACTTAGTAACAGAGATGGTCAAACTAAAGTGGTAGAGACATAGCAGAATTCCTACAATGAAGCGGGACATTGAAATGTTCACCCGTGAGAGGGCAATCAAGAAAAGAGAGCGAGCGGCCCCGTTGAGTTAGTTTACAGAGGAGAAGACTCAGCCATGTTTATGCAGCACTGCACGTGGAGATGTGGACGCCCAAATCACGCAGATTACGTAGGCCTACATGTATACAAACCTGCGGCGGAAACCCCTCTTGTCTGTCAGTGAGTGTGATTATTTTATAAAAGTAACGAAGTAACGCGTGTCGGGGCAATGCTAGTAACTGTAGTGTGATTACTGAATTATAAAAATAACGCGTTACACTACTCCGTTACCGACAAAGTAATAGTATTACAGTAACGCCTTACTTTGTAACTTTGTAACGCGTTACACCCAACTCTGTTTATAACCAATGAATAAGGATAAAAGTCTTAATTTATATAGAGCGAGCCTTATTGGAAGATAAACCTATATTTGTTTACATACTTGGTGACTTCAGACAGATAATTATATACATTTCGTTGTGAGATGAAGACTTGAGGATTACATTTTTCCAAGCTTCTATTAAAACCATCGACACTTCAGAGAACAAGGACATGTAGGGAAGACACATTAAAGCGAACAAACCATTGTAAACCAGCATTGATGATTGATTCTGCATTTTATCCAGTGATGGGCTCATTAATCTTCCCAATATTGTTCTGTCTTCTCTCTTCCAGTGCCCCAGCCAGACCCTAACATGCCCAAACCGGAGGGACGTCAGATCATCCCGGTGAAAGGGGAGCCTCTGGGGGTGGTCAGTAACTGGCCCCCAGCCCTACAGGCAGCGCTGGCACGTTGGGGGGCCACTCAGGGGAAAAGCCCCGCACTCACTGCTCTTGATATCACGGGCAAACCGCTCTACACACTGACTTACGGTGAGACACAAGACTGGTTACAGTTTCAGATCAGTCGCAGTAACATACAACCCGTGTTAGGCAATGTGTTGAACATGTGTGATTAGTTACTGTTATTAATTACAAACTCTTAAAACAATAGAATAAATAAATATTACTTAAAGGTCACCTATTATGCAAAATCCACTTTTTCATGTCTTTTAACATGTGTCCCCTCTGTGTAAAGAGATTCTGAAAGTTTCAGGATAAAAGATTCTCTCTCTTTTTGTCCTGATCCATTTATATAAAAACTCGTCTGAAAATGAGCTGATCAGATTTTGGCCACTTTGTGATGTCATAACGATTTTTTGGCTTGTGCAGCACTTTTGAAACAGGACTGAAACAGAGGGGATTATGGGAGGCTGCAATGATCTGTTTGATATTTGGAGCCAACACTTCAGAGACATGTTTTGTATATATCTGAGACCTATAATATATTGATGAAAAACAGTATAATAGGGGACCTTTAATATATGTGTTCTCAGGGAAGGTAAATTGTGCATTGCAAAATATCTGTTTCTATGAACCTTTTAATGCACAAATTGCTTTATCAGAAGAACACACAAAGTTCAAGATGTCATTCAGATAAAGAGATATTTGTGTACTCCGTGACAAGAGTTGTTTTGCTGTGGTAAGACATAACCTGTCCTCCTAACATGCCTCCTCCCCCTCCACCTTATGTCTGTTAGGGAAGCTGTGGAGTCGCAGTGTGAAGCTGGCATACACCCTCCTCAACAAGCTGGGCACCAAGAACGAGCAAATACTGAAACCTGGAGACAGGGTGAGCGAGCTGACACAATAACTAGGCAAAGTATCATGGGAGTAAAATAAACAAAAAAATGTATAGACATATAATATAAATGTCATATATATAGAGCCAAAATGAACGCTGTAAGTAGGCTACTTGTTTACCATAAGCAGGTATTTATTCGACATTTGTACAGCAATAATTCTGCACCCCAGCCTTTTCATCACTAGCAAGTTTTTTCTGCTATATTTGCAGCAACAGGGTGCTAATTATAAAGTTGTATATGTCTTGGTAGGTGGCGCTGGTGTTCCCCAACAGTGACCCTGGTATGTTCTGGGTGGCTTTCTACGGCTGCCTCCTTGCTGAAGTTATACCTGTACCTATTGAAGTACCACTGTCTCGCAAAGTAAGAAAACCATGAGACATTTTCTATTCCCACAGGATATACTTTTTTTCCCTATCTAAAAAGGTGATTTTGTTTTGTGTTTTTAGGATGCAGGTATCAGCCAGGTGGGGTTTCTGCTTGGTAGCTGTGGTGTGGGTCTCGCTCTGACCAGTGAGATCTGCCTGAAGGGTTTACCCAAAACTCCCACTGGGGAAATAATGCAGTATAAAGGTCAGTATGAATTTCAGAGCTTATTGAACCTTCTATTATTAAAGTTGTTTTATTACCTTTTCTAATACATACAGACCTGGCGCACAAAACCAGAAGAAAAATATATATACACAATGATGCAGCATGTAAATACTTCCTGTCAGGTTCTGAAATTCATAAAACGTGCCTTTGTATTTATTAGTCCTTGCTCTAAGTCCTTTAAAAGAGGCAATGTATGTCATCATGTTGTACCAGTCAGGAAGACCTGTTTTTTTTTCTTTCTGGGTCCTCCATTCACAGGGAATAATCCTTGAAGAGGCAATAAAGCTTGCCAATACAAGTCCAAACTTATGTTTGGGTGTAGCTGTAAGCACAGCTGGAAAGATTCTGGAAAGGTTCTATCCAATCCCTCTCTGAAACTTTAATCATCTGTTTCCAAAACAAAATAACATTCCAACATCAAAGGAAGAAAAACACCACGTTTCTCTTTTGCACTTCCAACTTCAATTTGGTTTTATTGAACTTTATTGGATAATTAGTCAT
This sequence comes from Notothenia rossii, assembly GCF_949606895.1. Taxonomy (NCBI): domain Eukaryota; kingdom Metazoa; phylum Chordata; class Actinopteri; order Perciformes; family Nototheniidae; genus Notothenia; species Notothenia rossii. The sequence goes on along the minus strand of NC_136903.1, from coordinate 71,688,965 downwards.
TTAGGGTCATTCATCTCGATAAAAAGAAACACGTAAATGTTTCTGGTATCCTTTAGACTGTTTGGGATACAATGTAATCTGTGTTTTAATGAAGAGTTGGCAATGAATTGCAGACATAAATGTTCCCAAAAATGGTTATATAGCATTTGGAAATAAATCCCTCTTGATTTAAATTTCTCTCATAGGCTGGCCTCGACTAAAGTGGGTGGTGACTGACACGAAATACCTGACCAAGCCTTCCAAAGACTGGCAGCCGCACATCCCCACTGCCAACACTGACCCTGCTTATATAGAGGTAACAGAGCTGCTTACTGCGGGGGCAGCTTATTCCAATACCTAATAACTTTAACAATACAGTTATTGTGTAACTGTCTGTTAAAAAGGAAATTGGGAAACCTGAACTGCATCCTTATAAAGTTAATATACAAATACAAGTGTGTTCAGAAGTATTAACATGTTCCTCTCATGTTTCCTCTTGGGGTAGTACAAGGCCAGTAAAGATGGCACAGTGGTGGGTGTGGCTGTGTCTAAAGTGGCCATGTTGACCCACTGCCAAGCACTGACCCAGGCCTGCAACTACTGCGAAGGTGAGGGATGACATCATCATCTATCGTCTCAAGGTTTCTTCATCAACACAGTTTTTATGAGTCTGAAGTCACATTTGTCTTTCTTCACTTTAGGGGAAACTTTAGTCAATGTACTGGACTTTAAGAAGGATATTGGGCTGTGGCATGGAGTTCTCACGGTAAGTGTTTGTGGAGGTTTTTTTTACATAATAAATTGAGATCGCGCATTAAAATGCCTTTAGGATTAAACCTATGTTACATATTTTGTTGAGTCGTGAGACTAAATTACCTAAAATGTTTCCAACAGCCTGTTTCATTTAGTTTCAAGTGATAGTGACGTATCCCTTTGCATAAGCATCAACATTGTGATTGTCTGTCACAGTAAATATATCAAGATTTTATTCAGTTTTTGGTAACATTTTCACAGTACACTGTAGACCTGAGTCTTTTTTAACAAAATATTTTAAAGAATGAAGGATTTAAGTCATCAGATGTCTGGACCTTACGTCTTTAAGCTAAGAAATATCAGCAGCAGTCGAATGGCATCAGAGAAATACAGCTTTGTGAAACTGCTTAATGCTTAATTTATCCAGCTCCTAACAAAAACTTCCGGTTTTGTTTGTTTCCAGGCCGTGATGAATAGGGTACATACTGTCAGTGTTCCCTATGCAGTAATGAAGGCGTGTCCCCTCTCCTGGGTACAGAGGGTCCACATCCACAAAGGTAACACCAGACGCCCAGCTAGAGATGTGCCATGAAAAGGAAAGTATAATAAATGGTCAACATAACTTCATTCTTATTCTTATACAGCTCGGATAGCTTTGGTGAAGTGCCGTGACTTACACTGGGCTATGATGGCTCATCGGGAACAGAGAGACACCAGCCTGGCTTCACTACATATGCTGATTGTTGCTGATGGTGCTAATCCCTGTGAGTATTTAGTGCCCCCCAGCTTTGGTTAACTACGTATTTAAAAAGGTCACAAATGAAATGCAAAATGTTGAATCCACTTTCTCTTGCTGTCTAGGGTCGGTGTCTTCCTGTGATGCCTTCCTGAACGTGTTTCAGTCCCACGGGCTGAAGCCTGAGGTCATATGTCCCTGTGCCACCTCCCCTGAGGCTATGACAGTAGCTATACGCAGGTATGACACACATTTCTACCTCTGCAAAGGACGATCTGTCTCTCTGTTTATAAGTCTGTCGGCAGGATTACGATAGCTGTCGGTCCGATTTCATGGAATTTGGTGGGTGGAGCACGGATAATGGAGCCGATCCTTATCACGGGGCAAAAACACAATTTATGGTTTACTCACGTCGTCAACATTGCGAGATAGTTCTAATTTAAAAAATGTGTTCCCGACTGGGCAAATGTATTTAAACGCCCTCAAGTCAAAACATCAACATCTATCAACGAGTTGTTTAAACGCTCTTAACATGTCCATGTTGTTTTCACATCATGACTCAATGCTCATGAACACAGCTGGGCTCTAACGGTACGTCCACACGGCAGCGTCGCGTTCTTCAACGGAGACGCTTCCCATTCACTTTGAATGGGGTGATGTCTCGCTTTGCCGAACTGCATTGTGGTTCCGTCGCGTCGCATTGCTTCCGTTGTTCGCTTTGAAAGTTGAGAAAAGTTCAACTTTTCAAGCGTCAACGGAAGCGCCAGCCAATCAAATCATATGCCAGTACAAGCTCTAGCCAATCAAACCGCGTGCTTATGTGTCCGGGGCGGGAGATTAATGTGATGGTTGTTGGTCGCACGCCAGACACAGCTTCAAGCTTCAACGCGACGCTGCCGTGTGGACGTACCGTAAGAAGGCCCAGGGAGATTAGACTGCGTCTGAATGCACCATTGGCCTTGGCGAAGGTCTGCACTTTCGAGTTTCATTCTAGTTCTTAGCATTATATAAGAGGAACAAGACAAACACACAAAATAAGAAAACCCCCTTCTTTCTCAAATGTCTTCTTAAAAGAATATTAGAATCCACAAACGAAAAATGTAAAAGCATGGCATTGCCTCACTAATGGTTGATTTCTATTTCTACTGGTGTAGCAGGGTGGATGAAGATGTAGTCTGTTGTGTGTTGTACATGGGTGGGTGGGCAGATGGCGAACTGTGAGAACAGATGGGATGGATGGAAATGCTCATGTTCGATCAAACTCTCCCCTGTGTAGACCGGGAGTGCCAGGCACCCCCCTCCCTGCCCGTGCCATCCTTTCTTTGGGCGGCCTGAGCCACGGAGTCATCAGGGTCAACACTGAGGACAAGAACTCCGCTCTGACTGTACAAGATGTGGGACATGTCATGCCTGGAGGTGAGACAGAAGGAAAGATACATGAGTCAGATGGAAAGCAAGACAAATATATGGCCAAAAAAAAGAACGGGCTGTGTGTTGCATTTAATTTTCACATTTTTGACGTTGCTGATGAAGCATTGTATTACTGTATGTGTTTATTACTGTCCTATACACAACATTTCATAAAATATTGAAACTTTGAAAGTCATTTTAGTACTTAAAAAGGATAATGGGAATCCCCTTCAGCCCTCCAAAGTTACACAGCTCAGATTTGATATGCTCCAAATACTTAAATTTGCAACTTAAGATTTTTGGCTTGTAGTTTAAGCAATATTCCAACTTTAAAAAAGAACGTTATCATCCAGAAGTATACAGTTGCGCGTTTAAAGAAACTGGGCAGTAATAGGCAATGTTGTGGTTACATTTATTCAATTTTTATGAAGTCTATAGTTGTCTGAATGTTGGCTTTGTGTGTCTCCAGCTCTGATGTGCATTGTGAGGCCAGAAGGGCCTCCTCAGTTGTGCAAAACAGATGAGATAGGTGAGATAATAATCAACTCCCGTGCTGGGGGCAACATGTACTACGGCCTGCCTGGACTCACCAAAAACACCTTTGAGGTAAGAAAACAATTAATCTCACCCACAATCTGCCTGTTCTGTTACAGTAAAACAACTCATTTGTTTTTCTCCTGTGGTGCTTTTCCATTCTCTCGGTGTTGTTGTGTTCAGGTTATACCGGTTAACGCCAATGGAGTTCCCATTGGAGAGATCCCCTTTGTGCGGTCAGGACTCCTGGGGTTTGTTGGCCCAGTAAGTAGGACCGTTACATAACGGGACAGCAGCAGTTTGAGACATGCTGGAAACAGTCCTCTCTCTGTCTTTAAAGGGGTCGGTGTTTGTTCAGTGAATGACCCCACTGTGTATCCTCTGCAGGGCAGTCTGATCTTCGTGGTGGGGAAGATCGAGGGTCTGCTGATGGTGAGCGGGCGGAGACACAACGCGGACGACCTGGTGGCCACCGCTCTGGCCGTGGAGCCAGTGAAGACTGTGTACCGTGGGAGGTAAGAGGACCTCTGAGCTCTTCTTGATGCAAAGTGTGTGTAGAAAGATGTTGAGTGGATGCAAATGTACCACTACTGACATCTGGAGGTACAAAAGAAGCACAGCAGGGAACAACTGTCATGGTGAAGTCGTGGAAAGATGTCTGACTTCCACTCTTAAAACAATCTTTCTGTGTGCCAGGATCACTGTGTTTTCAGTCACAGTGTTTTATGATGAGAGGGTGGTGATTGTGGCAGAGCAGAGGCCGGACGCCAGCGAAGAGGACAGCTTCCAATGGATGAGCCGAGTGCTACAGGTACATCTCCTCCTCATTTGCTTTCAAATGTTTTTATTCCCGGTTCCTGGAGATCTTTGGAAGTCTTAGAGACTCTTATTTTAGATGATCAGAATTTAAGTTAATAACATGTCCTAAAGTATTATATATTTTCTATGGTAGGTGCATACTGATGACTAGTTGCATCCCCACAAGCATCACTTATTTAAGTATTGTTTGGTCTTTCATTGTGATTCTTCGTTGGTCGGGACTTTTCGTTTTCTTCTTTTGTTTTGATGGTTCTGAAGTAGCTTCTGTACAAGTAACAGGAAATAAAATAAACATATTATGTTTAATATAAGAAAATCACTTGTTGTTAGTGACAGTCTTGGTATTATTATTGTGATAACTACTGATCAACTCGTGGTTCTGTGTAGACAGGATCACCTTTCTGTCAGCCAAATTATTGAGTCACCTTCCTTCTCCCTGTTGTTTCCTGTGCAGGCTATCGACAGCATCCACCAGGTGGGCCTCTACTGTCTGGCTCTGGTCCCTGCCAACACCTTACCCAAAACACCCCTGGGTGGCATCCACATCTCTGACACCAAGCAGTACTTCTTGGATGGCAACCTGCACCCCTGCAACATCCTATTGTGTCCCCACACATGTGTCACCAACCTGCCCAAGCCCCGCCAGAAGCAGCCCGGTAGGCGACACTTATCTGTAGATAGTTTCTCATAAGATTAGAGACATCTTTCCATGTCCCGCGTGAGAGAGTCAGTCCGGGTTATAAAGCTTTTTGTCAAATAAAAGCCCAGTCGGCAGTGTTACATAACGCACACAAAACAGTTTCTGAATTTAGGATAGCAATGTTTCCGCTGCGCTGGCCCCTGGCTGAAGTTCAAGAGATGTCACGCAATGTGTAAACTTGAAAATAGCCACTATCCAACGACTGTGTTTTACACAATATCTTAATTAAGTTTACAATGTTTATTTTCCAGTCACGTAAAAATAAATCTATTCTAGGTCCTGGAAGGGTTACCATTGAGGTGACAGGTATGAATTGGATGTTTTGATGTGGGATTGTATGAGGTAATTGTCCATGGTCAGTGTACATAATATATGTATTATGCTATACTAATTGAATTATTTTCTGCACTTTATTTAGTTATTATTTGTATTTTATTATGTATGCATGAATGCTGCGTGTCTTTGTTGTATGTTGCCTTTTCTGAATGTTTTGATGGCACCTTAAAAGGAGTAGCTTTACTCTTCTTGTTGTACTTGTATATTGACAATAAATGATTCTATTCTATTCTACTACGTAATACACAACAGACAGGAGCAAAGCAATGTACTCTACTGTGGACACAGAATTTATTTTTCGCCTCTTAAAAAGAAAGGCCCACCAAAAAACCAATATGAGTTTAAGTGTGAGCTTTATTTAGAATATTTGTTTACACAAGCAGTAAATTGCTTGGCTCTCTCTCTCTTTGTCTCTCTGCATCTTTTACTCTGTTTCTGCTGTCCTCCTGTGTCTTTCTGTTTGTCTCACACTCTGTTTGTCTTGGTAGTTGGTGTAGGTCCTGCGTCTGTGATGGTGGGAAACCTCGTCGCAGGGAAGAGGATCGCCCAGGCTGCAGGCAGGGACCTCGGCATGATTGACGACCAGGATCTTGTCCGCAAGGTAAAAAGACCTTGAACACTGTAACTCCCAATATAACCGCACACTAACTCTGTATCTGATAACCTTTTCATCCCATTTCTATTTGCAAAAAAGCCACATGCTAGTCCTTTAGAATCAACAAGAACACATGATCAGTACCAATTCAACACTATGTTAACAGTTTGGTTTAAAGACTTGCCACTGCTAACAATGGTCCAGGCTCAGCAACAGCTCAGAATTATAGATGTAAGAACAATCTTGGACCTTTCTCTTTTTCTGCTCTCTTCTCTCTCTGGATGTAGCTCTGTATGTGGCCTACTGTGATGGTAAGAATGATGGACCACTTCTGGCATCTTCCCCCCACCTCTTGTCATGCTCTAATCAAATTGTATCGTGGTTTTATTTTGTGTGCTTGTGTTAAAATGTGACATAAGCCAAAAAGCATGTTCATTTTTTTTGTGTTACAAGATATTTACCTTCTGTAGCTTTCCCTAGTTTTTCATGTAAGAAATGGTTTGTTCTTTTATAGCTTAAAATATATGGTGTAAAATTGTTTGCTCGTTGGTTAGAGATGATTTATGCCAGAAAGCTTTGCATGAATTATTAAGTTTCCATCGTATTTTGTTGAGGTGTATTAAGTTAAGCACTGAACTCCACCCTATGTAAGCCTTCCATGGTTGTGTTTGTAAAAATGTGCAAATACTTTTTAAGCACACCCTCAGATCAACTGTACATACATCTAACTATTATTATTTTGTTTTTTCAGCATCAGTATTTGACAGAGGCTCTGCAGTGGAGGGCACAGACAGACGCAGACCATGTCCTGTTTGTTCTTCTCAATAACAAGGTATCAAACTCATCCGTTCATATGCTAATAACATAGATAGATAGATACTACTACTAGGATGGATTAAATGCAGAGAACACATTTCACTGTGTGCGCTGTGTGCTCTGCATGTGTGACCTTTAAAGACGGTTTCATCCCTCAGATTCTATCCATCTACTTTATTGATCCCAATTTGGGAAATTATTTTGTCACAGAAGCAGAAGTGTGTTCAGACATTAAAATACAATACTTAAAATACAAAAAAAAAGCAGAAAAGAGCATTAACAACTAAAAATAAAATGACAATTATTATATCAAATATAAACAATATAAACAAAACGATATAAAATATTCTGGATATTTAAAATAAAAAGCCAAAAATACTACAAGAATAAATACAATATACTTGGACTGTGAAGCTCAACATGAATAATGTGTCTTCTTGCATGTCTCCCTCTGTACATTACTCCTGTCCTTCAGGGTGTTCCTGTGAGCACTGCGACCTGCCTCCAGCTTCACAAGCGGGCCGAGAAGATAGCCGCAGCGCTAACTGAGAAAGGAAGCATCAACACAGGAGAGAACGTGGTGCTGCTTTATCCTCCTGGTGAGTCCTGCCTCTACATTTTACTCTCAATTATATTAATCATTGCGAGTTTTCCCTTCTTGTTTTTGACACCACCTTCCTACCATCTTTCTCTCAGGCATTGATTTGATAGCTGCCTTCTACGGCTGTCTCTACGCTGGATGTGTTCCCGTGAACGTCCGACCTCCACACCCTCAGAACCTGGGAGCCACGTTGCCTACTGTCCGCATGATTATTGATGTGAGTGTGTTTGCTGTTAGGGTTAGGGTTCATGTTATCCTATTATCAGGGTCTTTTTAGTTGTGGCCTGTCTGTAGATATTATTATTATTAATAAAAACTTCTCAAAAATCAATGGTGTATTTGGCTCCAAAACCCAGTATCGTTAGGCTATAAGAAGATAGATCAAGGTGTCTGCATGCGTTTGCTTTTTCATTTTCTTTTTTGTCGCCAACACAAGCAACCTTTTTTTCTTCCTACCAGGTCAGCAAAGCGGCATGTATCCTTACCAGTCAAAGTCTCATGAGGATTCTGCGCTCCAAAGAGGCTGCTGCCTCAGTAAACATCAAGACGTGGCCAACAATCATTGACACAGGTAAGTTACCGAAAGATAAGCCTTGTTTCCAGCAGACATTTTGGCTTGTCATCACAGGAAAAGTACAGGTGTACAAGTACTTTTCCCACCAAGGTTCCTGAGAACTACGATTTAGTTGCGTTCACACCAAAAATTCCCAGGAACTAAATTAGTTATAGTAGAGAACCTTTTTTACCCCCTTTTCAGTCCCTGCTAGAGAGCAGGGACTTTCGTGTGAGAAAAAGGTTCCTGTGTCTGATTGGCTGGGCGGAATGCAAACCACGCCCCGTCAAACTCCCAAAAACTTTTGTGAAGCCGCCATTTTATTATCCTCGCATTGCATTATTAGCATTAGCATTAGCCCAGCGCAGAAACGCAGAGAGACTAACTTATGACAACACAAAATAAAACATGGGAGCGGTGGAGATGAGGAGGTGTCGGCGTTCTGGCCGTTTACTCGGAAGGCTTCAGTAGAAGCTGCTGGGAGTCCCAGCAGCTTCTACTGAAGCCAGTCCCCAACTCCGGGGACTTCCGGCCTGGGATTTTGGGCGGTGTGGGTACCCCGAGCAGATATGGTACCTACAGCGGCAGTATATGCCGTGAAGTTGTTTGCGGCCTGCCAGTAAACCCAAAGCATAAGAAGACGAAGTGACGTCAGCGGCTTCATTTGCCTAATCCACCCCCAGGAACTAATTTCCGGTGTGAACGCGATCTGTACTTAGTTCATGAGAACTAAAGAGTTCTTAGGAACCTTTGTGGGAAAATTACTTGGTGTGAACGTGCTTCATGACAGTGTGAAGCAACATGACTGAGGGAGTTACATAAAGTTAAAATCAAAATGAGTTTGAAACATCTTCTGTGTAAAAGGTATTTTCTCTTCTACTAGTTTTGCCAAGTATTTGTAATATCAAATGACTTCTAGTCTCTGAGACCAAGAGTTGACGGAATAAGACGCATGTAGTTATGGTTAACCTTGTTCTCTCGTTATTACCATGTATAATTATGATAATATGATATGAACTGTTCTTGTTTGCAGATGACCTTCCTCGCCGCCGGCCTCCACAAATCTATAAGCCGCCCACAGCCGAGATGATAGCTTATCTGGACTTCAGCGTGTCCACTACAGGCATGCTCACAGGGGTCAAGGTGAGACAGATGTTACAAAAAAAAAAGTTTGATCCCAAGTTTGTGTAGATATGTAAAATGAACATAATTCTGCATCGTTTATTAAGTGACAAGCCTGAATGTTTTCAGCCACCTTGTTTTTGATTCTTGTGCTTCCAATTAGAAGGAGTTGCGCTGATGTCATTAATTCCTGGTTATAAAACGGACAAGTCAAATCAAGCAATCTGATTGGTTCTTAGCCGTGATATACTGAGCGTATACTACGGGTAGAATTGTAAGTTACTTTTCACAACAAGTCAGTATCCCTCCGCGTCCAAGAAAAACAGTATACCGTTGGGCTGAAAAGCAAACTGCGCAGTTTGCTTTTCATACTGGAACAAGAAAGCAGCGGAGAAGTAACGGGGCAGAAGCCCTCCTTTTTGACGCAGCGGTCCAGACATAGACATCAAACGGCAAAACATATTCAGTGTGCAGTTCCTTTGGCATTAGGGCATGGATATCTAGATACTTTTAGGTTTAACATAATGAATTGTGCTACTTTTAAAGCAAGCAACGACGTTTTCAAATCTGTAATCAAAGAGGTCCGCAAAAACGCTATCGACCAATCAGATTGCTTGATTTGACTTGTCAGTTTTATAAATATATTTAAATTTCTTCCGTTAAGAAACAAACTTACAAAGCATAAAATGGAAACATTTAAGATTAACTTCGACCTCCGGGGGGGTCTTACTATAGTATGTAGGAGTGGATTGAGCAGTGCCTATCTCCAGAAAAAAAAGCACCTAAACTACGACATGCAGAGCTACGTGAAGAGCAGGTAGACCAACTGGAAAAGTACCACCATTCAAAAGCTTTCTGATGCGGGTCTTGAAACAAAGCAGAGACATTATGACCGTTAGTGGCCACAGGTGCGAAAGCTCTCTCCAGAGCTACTGGAAGCCCAATCTCGGGGACCGGAGAAAGTGGAGCAATATTCTCGCCACGCCAAGCAACAGCCGGACAGTTTTTCAGTGGCTGCACAATAAACAGCAACATACACATTAATGTAAATAAACAGCCAAATAATGGATCAACGCTCTCTGTCTAATATGTTCGCTTGCTGTTAGTGTTGTTGCATAGCAACCACCTTGCACTATGTTTTGTGCAGAAGGCAACGGAGGGACTATTTTATTTTGAACATCATTATTTACTAATAAAAACTATTTAAATTAGAGTGTGTATTTTTCTTTCATATTGCCACACTTGGTAACCGTTTTATAAAATCAATAGCTCACTTCAGGCCGTGATATATGCTCATTATATCACAGCTAAGGGGGTTGTCGACCCTCCACTTCGCGTCGGGCCTAACCACGCCCTTAGCTGTGATATAATGAGCATATACCACGGCCTGTCGTGAGCTATTGCTTAAATATGCTTCAGTGTGAAATGTTCCTTTGAGTTCCTAATATATGTCTTTTTGTTTGTTGCAGATCTCTCATGCAGCGGTCAGTGCAATTTGTCGCTCTGTAAAGCTGCAGTGTGAACTGTACTCCTCTCGCCAAATAGCCATCTGCCTGGATCCTTACTGTGGCCTAGGCTTTGTCTTGTGGTGCCTCGCAAGGTGGAGCAAACTTACAATACATCAATGATATGTTAGTTTACTCAGTTATGTTGTTCCTCCTTTATTAATCAAATGTTCTTTCTTATAGTGTTTACTCAGGTCACCAATCCATCCTGATTCCTCCCTTCGAGTTGGAGAGCTGCTGCTCTCTGTGGCTGAGCACGCTCAGTCAGTATCGCGTCAGAGACACCTTCTGTTCCTACTCCGTCATGGAGCTCTGCACTAAAGGACTGGGCACTCAGACTGAGTTACTCAAGGTGAGGAGGGCTACATATAAAGAGACTAATGAAGGACTGACATGTCATATTTTTGTAAGATTTTATCATTTTTTTGTCGGTTTGTTTCAGGCCCGTGGTGTCAGCCTGTCGTGTGTGCGGAGCTGTGTGGTGATAGCAGAGGAACGCCCTCGACTCACCCTCTCACACTCCTTCTCCAAACTGTTTAAGGACATCGGGCTGTCGCCCAGAGCTGTTAGCACTGCTTTTGGTTCCAGGGTTAATCTGGCCATCTGCCTGCAGGTACACCAACCAACTGCTAAAATTAATGTAGTAACAGATGACATTTTTTGATTCATTAAAATAAAAATAAATGAATTAACAGTTGAAATTGTTAAAAGTAATAGCTAAACTGTCGAAATAGCTGGCTACCTGACACAGATTGTTCCCATTGCAAAAAAGCTAACTGGGGGGGATGTGGCTAACCTTCCTCAAATTGTATCTTATTATTTATGCATTAGCCATGTTTAGTTAGACTAGTCTTACAATCTAAGACTAATCAAAGGTCCAAAACTAAGTGTATGTAACTATTCTGAATATACCTGCTCTTTTTGTGATACAGGGAACAACTGGTCCAGACCCCTGTACAGTTTATGTGGACTTGAAGTCCCTTCGTCATGACAGGTGAGGAAGACACATCAATAAATTAAACCAGGATGAAAGGGTTGAAAAAAGGGTTGTGACGTATTTTAGTGTCCTGAAAAGAGATTTCTTAATGTATTGTTTATTTTAAATAAGTATTATCTTAGGCCTTACTGAATGCTGTTGTGGGGGTTTTGGTCTTTCTGATGTTGCAGAGATCAAGTGTGGATTGTAGACTGATTGTGTATGTCTGCTTATGTACATGTCTTTTACAGAGTGAGGCTCGTGGAGAGAGGAGCGCCTCAGAGTCTTCCACTAATGGAGTCTGGCAAGGTGAGATGCTACATGTGAACACAAGGCACATATTATATTTATGGCTGCAACTAGTGATTAATTTAGTATTCTGTTGATGTGTTACTTGTTTAATACTATTGACACCAGACAATATTCATATTTAAGATGCTGGACTCAGGGAATCAAGTAATTAAAATAAATTACTGAAATACTTTGGTCGATTGTATAATAGTCGGTGATTAATTAAAATGTAAAAATGGTTTAGCTCTGATTCAGTCAATGAATTTAGGTTGTTGACATAATACAAATAATTTTTTCATTTACAGATACTGCCAGGTGTTCGGGTGATCATCGTAAATCCAGAGACCAAAGGTCCACTTGGTGATTCTCATCTAGGAGAGGTGAGAAGTATATACTGTACAACATCCCAATATATTGTAATAAGTGTGAGTAAGCCTTCTTCGTTCTGCAACAGTGTGTGTTTCTGTCTCTCAGGTCTGGGTGAACAGCCCTCACAATGCCAGCGGCTACTACACCATCTATGGAGAGGAAAGTCTCCAGGCCAACCACTTCAACACCAAGCTCAGCTTTGGAGACCCCCAGACCTTATGGGCCAGAACGGGGTACCTGGGCTTTGTGAAAAGGACTGAGCTGTTGGAGGCCAGCGGGGGTAAGTAGACCCTGACGATGAAATGAAGGATTTAAAGCCAAAAATTAAGGAAACATTAAATTCGTTTTTAATTACCGTAATTTTCTTACTATAAGGCGCACCTGAATATAAGCCGCAGCAGCGGCATACCACTCTCGGTTCCACTTTTACTTTTGCGCGCTACCTGTCTCACTCTTTTCCGGCCTCCAGCTTTTCCTGCTGGAACCCGCCGCTTAAAGGTGGGGGTCCGCGGACCGGCCATAGAGCCCATAGAGTTAAAGGTGGTGGCCGTTAGCTGTAAAAATCCATAGATTAGCCGCACCGTTATATAAGCCGCAGCGTCGAAAAATAGGGAAAAAGGCGCGGTTTATAGTCCGAAAATTACGGTAGATATATTGCAAATTATGAGCACTTTTAAACAGCAAGCTAACTTTTAGCTGCTTACAGACTTTCTTCTTGTTTTTCTACATACACATATTTCTGTGATCAGATCGTCATGACGCTCTCTTCGTGGTTGGCTCACTCGATGAGACCTTGGAGCTAAGAGGGCTGCGCTATCATCCAATTGACATTGAAACTTCAGTGTCCCGGGCTCACCGCAGTATAGCTGAGAGGTGAGAATGGTCATGATAAACATAACTAACTGAAACACAAACACACACACACACACACACACACACACACACACACACACACACACACACACACACACACTTTACTATTGTTCTAAGGCAACTACATATTGAACATTTGTACCCGCCACTAAAATGCCAAGGGCTCTGATTCAACAACATCAGGGTGTAAAAGGTGAAGCCAATGCCTAGGTGCCTCAAACCTAATTTTTTGTAATCACCAGCAGGGGCAACTCCTCCTGTTGCAAATATAAGTGATTGTATAGAAGTCTATAAAAAAATGACCCTGCTTCTCACTTGATTCATAACCTCAGTGAACATTCTCCACATGAGTGTATGAACTCAATCACTTGTTTTCAGTCTTAAATACTGCATGACATTCATTTTGTGAGTCCCATTTAGAGTAAATAGACAATAAAGCATCTACCAGGGTGTTTTCTGGATTTATGTGTTTTAGTCTTCAGACTTTAACCATTTCAGTTTTTTTTCAGTTCATGGAAGTTATAAGTTGCATTGTGGTTATTTAAAAAAAAAACAAGACGTTGGTGACTAACTAATGCCAAACTACAGGCGTAAAAACCATAGTCCACAAACAAATGGGTTCAGAATTTATACAATCAATGGCAGCTTACTGTGATTTGTTTTAATTTGTCTTCTTCAATTAATAAAGGAAATAAGCTTATTTCCTAAAAGGTAGCATTTTTCTTTTAACGTTTCTTTTTGTTTTTCTTTCCTCACAGTGCTGTGTTTACATGGACCAACCTGCTGGTGGTGGTGTCAGAGCTTTGTGGTTCAGAGCAGGATGCGCTGGACTTGGTGCCTCTGATAACCAACGTGGTCCTGGAGGAGCACCACCTCATCACGGGGGTGGTGGTTATTGTGGACCCAGGGGTTATACCCATCAACTCTAGGGGAGAGAAGCAACGCATGCACCTTCGTGACTCCTTCCTCGCTGACCAGCTGGATCCCATCTATGTTGCGTACAACATGTAAGGGGTCGCGGTGGTCTGGGTCTGTGTGGTCTGCACCATCAGCCCGGTCCAACTAAAGCTTTGGCAGAGGCTGAAAAGGAGGAGCATGAACCACATGTACTGCCACCCAGCCCTGTGTGACACCAGCGTTTCTTGGCCACTGCATGTCTGTGATTGGACCTGCCATGTTTTGGAGTTCCTCACTGTGTTTCATAGATAGAATTTTGAAAATGGGACAGAAGCAACATGTGTATATATATGGCAAAGGGAGAAAAAAAGCCCCTGTTGCACTTTTTTAGGGAAAGGACAAAAACAGGACCACTCTTAAAATTAATTATATTTTAATGTTTTCGTGAAAGTCTGTCGTCTTATGCCGTACCTACCAGAAACACTTTCCCTTCTGTGTCTACACAGATTCCAAGAGCTATTCAACTTTGATCCACAACTTGAAATATTTTTTACATGCAGCTTTCAAACTAACGCACAGAAACGCATGACCTGAGCCCTTGTCATTTCTCACTAGCATGAATGAATAAAAGAGGGCAGATAAAACACCATCAAATGAGAAGCAAGTCTAAGACTATGTGCATAATTTTAGAAAAACGTCCCATGATAATGAAGCCAAATACATTTTCACAACGTTCAAGCCCTAATATATTTCCTGCCTTATAAAACTTCAGCCATACATTCCTATCTTAATTTTTAATACATCTGTTATAGGTGGCTTTTTAGTCTCCTTTGGATTTAAATAGTAATGAAAATCCTGACAGATATCCAAAGTAAACAAAGTAAAAGAGAAAAGAGGCCATATTCTGTACTGTACCTATAAAGGCCTGTTGTATTTTGATACTGTACGTTACTGCATAGATATTTTTAATTGTGTAAATGTATACATGCTTGACTTGTCTCTCTCAGTTGATGGTATATGGATATTTTACCCAGCCGAGAGATGATAATTGTAGCAGAGAGAGGATTGTAAATAAGATTTAACAGCTCTGACAGTACTTTTGAAATGGAATAATAGTTAGTACAATTGAGGGTGGAGATGATTAACTTTAAAGCAATGATAGCCAGGATAGATACAACATTGCACTTTCTCACAAATTGTCTATTTTATTATAACAATGAGGCATTAAAATGAATGGTTTAGGAGCATATATTCTGAGGATGAATGCTTGAGGAGCTTTGAGAGTTTAGTGGGAGGGCTATCACTGTTAATGCCAGGGATCTTTCCTGGCAGGCATTCAATGAACAAGAAAAAGACGTGGCTAAAGAACAATATCATCATTATTTTAAGACTACCAGGTTATGTTGTAAAAAAAGTAATACATATGCCCACAACTGTTCATCTAATATCCATTACTATTGTACTTAGTATCACTAAAAAGCCCCCCCCCCCCTTTCAGTTTTGTATTGCATAATAGAGGAAATGATTGAGAGCGTGGTCCTTTCCTTTTCCTCTTCTCTTGTCTTCGTGCAACTTTGTAAAGAATGACTTTAAATTCCAACAGGATTGTTGTTGGAACTTTAAGTCTATTCAATGGAGAAAAGTCACCGTGTATCTGGATTATTTTCTGTGTTCAGTCACTGGATTAAAAGCACTTGAAAATGCAGTTGCAAAGCTGAGCCTACACTTACAAAATCCTTGATTGGAAAGTAATTGTATACAAAAGAAAGAAGAAATGCAGCAAGATATATTTGCAAGATGTATTTTGTTTCCTGTAAGCTTGTGCTTTCCTTGTACTTCTTTGCCATTATGTATAGGTTCTTTGTACTGGATTAATCTGTATCTCAGTGATGAACACTAAATGTCAACATGTAAATAGTTTTTTGTTATTTTTGGACTTTTGCAACTATCTCACTATAACATTCAATCATGCCAAACACGATATTAGAACGTTGTTTAATCATATAAAGGTAAACAGGAATATAATCCATTGAATTACTGCACTTTGCACTGGTGGTACTTACAGTAGGTGTCTACTGTGTGGACTAACTATACCCATTTCATGTTATATTTAATGTGTTACTAATTTTAGAAATATAATGCTTTTTCCCAGTTTAAGTCCACCTAGAGAAAAGACTAATAGCACTTAATCTTATTTTTGACATTGCATCCTTCATTTGCAACATAATGTTTGCATGACTCAGCCAGGCACTCAAATAAATCAGCTTAAGGCACATCGCATCCTTAGGGACACAAGTGGGAGGAGATGTACATGTATGAAATTGCATATTCAGGGAACAAAACTCCTAACACAGGGATGGACCAGGTGGTCCCTTGGTGCAATCTGTGAATAATAATACCCATAAAATGTAGAGGTTTGTCCAAACAAATGCACTTGTAATTAACGTAAAGAGCAAAAGAGGGGTTACCAACGACCAGAGTCCATCCACCATCTCCCTGCTTCACTGGGAAGTCTACGAGGGCTTCCATTGGTTCCTGCTCTTTTTCTCTGTCAGAGTTCTAACACACTATGCAATCTCAATGACAGTGCAATTTAATTTCAAAGCTTGCACAGTCCAGTGAAATAAACATGATGCTTAAACATTTTGTAATAGACTAAGAACAGAGGACTGGTGAAATGTAACCAGTAGTGTACTGTATTAATCTCTCTTGAGTTGTTCTATCAATATTTTATGTATGCACTCTTGGTATGTTGTATATTAATTATTTGGTCAATCTAAACTGCTCCATGAGGGTGTGATCCACTGATACATCTTTAATGTTGGGGAGGTGTTTTAAACTCACATAGTTGAGAATTTAAGGTGGTACACCCCTTCCCATTTTTCTCACTTATTTTCTATTTTGGTTTGTTGTACTTTGTTTTATACTTTATGTGAAAGTAATACGGAATAAACAGAAGCATTTAATCAATTTGGGTGTCCTGATATTCATGGGTTGATGAATGGTGTAACAGTGATTGAAATTGATGGACTTGTTCTTTGTCTTTGTCTGAGAATTTGACATAGACAGAGAGCATGTTTCATAAAAACACAAATCATACACAAAAACCCTGTGTATGGTCTGCTGAAAAGGCCAACATTTACTGGGAAAGAAGAAGGCCCACATTCCATGCATTATATATTTACACATTTTAATAATTCACATATTGGGGACATTTGCAGTCTCACAGCAGCATATGGGGTATAGCAACAACAGGCATAATACAAATAAATCAGAAACAGGTTTATTGCCAAGTAGATTTACACATATGAGGAATTTGCCTTGGTGTATATGGTGCATACATAAACACAGTTAAAAAAATATACATTGTAAGAAAAACTAACACAAAATAAAACCATTATAAAAAACAATTAAAGAAAAACAATTTAAACATTAAAATATAGAGAAATATTTACATGAAATATAGATATATACGGAAAAATAAGTAAAGTATAATTTGACAAAATATGCCGAACAATAACATAAAATATTGTAAGTAAACGGTAGAAAGCTCATTAAATAACAGGACACACATGTAATGATTTGGCGACATAGTCCTACAATGTGTAGAAACAGATTTATTGTTGAATTCACTTTATTGCTCATATTACAATTATTTAAATACTCATAATGCATAGTATATGCATTAATTTAAAATAACAAAAGCAAAGCAGTCTGATTGTGTTACATGTTGCAGGTTTTGCAATGTTCTTCTGTATCTTATCAGTGGTTCAAACTCTTCTCACCAATCACAACGCC
Organism: Notothenia rossii; assembly: GCF_949606895.1. NCBI lineage: Eukaryota > Metazoa > Chordata > Actinopteri > Perciformes > Nototheniidae > Notothenia > Notothenia rossii. The sequence goes on along the minus strand of NC_136903.1, from coordinate 71,671,302 downwards.
TAAAGAAACTATTACGTAATGCGTCTTTGCCAAACAGCACCGCCCATTTCCTTTTGGAAAAAAGCGGTCAGCTATTTTTTTAGCTGACATCTTTGTATTTTTAGCCGTTAGCCCTTGCTGCTAAGTGACTTTTGAAGGTATCTCCCGTGTCAAAGTTTAAACACGAATTGCACGAAGTCCACGCTGTGAACACTTGCAGTAACGCGGGCGTTGAAAAGGTAAATGTTGGCCGGCTGAGAGCAGCTTTGTGCTCCTCTGTCTGTGTGCTCCGCTATGGCTGTAATGGCGGCTGCTGCTGCTTCGTCAACTCCTCGCCGCTTTACGAAAAGGGAAGGTGTAGTTAGCTTAATGGCTCCTCGTATCGCTGACGTCTATTGACGCGGTAACTTGCGTGCCAGTGACAGAGTTACATATATTTGCTCATTGAGACAAAAGCTCATCCATCCTGTGCACCAGAGCAACACAACTGTACCCGCTCGCAGATTTAAAACGGTTGTTTTTAGTGGTTTAAACTGGTTAACGTCCGTTTAACTGAACGTTAGCAACCGTTAACTAGCAACAGCAATGTTGGTGAGCATTCTAGAAGTATGATACAAATCATAACTTTACACCCAAGTTGTGGACATGTGTTTGAATAGAAGTCGCCCGGTTAAAAATGTGTTTAAAAAATGTAATACATTATTAAGGGTAGAAAGTTAATAGACTGTCGGGCCTAGCTATGTTTCGTTACTCCATGTTAATGCTAGTTGCATTGGCTAACACGTTTGAACCAAAGAGGAAGTGGATGTTTTGTCTGGCTTAAACTCACCTGTTTGACTTTAGAAATAAATGTAAGCTGAAGTAAGATATGTTCCTTTGATAGCTCTTTCAAATTTAAGGGAAGTGTTTATAAAATTAACAAATATCGCACAGGCCACAGTGGAGTACAGCATGATACAGGCAGGCAGGTTGTTGATATATTAGCGCCATTGTAAAACGGTAATATTGATTTATTTGTTCTCAGTTGCTATGGAGGAAGTACAGCAGGGCAGCAATGGCACTGAGTTACAGACTACCACCATCACAGCCTCTCAGTTCTCACAGTTAGCCCAACAGGTAACTAATACATCCGCTTATAATAACATTACAAATCGTATAATACTGCTTGTATGTCTTGCAATGCCAATAACACTACTCTGTTTATAAATCCAATTCATAAAGCCTACTTTGAAGTTTTAATATTGGCTTTGTACAATAGCTAAATGTTTATTCAACATGTTTTTTGTTTAACTCTTGCTGTGCCTGTTATACAAATGAATGTGTAAAATGCATCCAAAATAACAATGATAATGCACTAAGCAGCTTCAACATAGCTGTTATCTTGTCAGCTTTATCAGCAAAGTTAGAGAAGTCAGTTCCTGTCTGAGTTCATAGCATCAGATAAGACAGTGTTTTTTACTTTAATTGCTTCAAAGTGTGCTTGAATACTGTATGGTGAATTTAACACATAATTAGGCTTACTTAGGCTTATTGAAAAGACCCATTAAATTATTACTTGGATTCAATAAATAATGAGACAGTTTCTTAACATGTGTTTTTAAGGATAAGTTTGCCCAAATTACACACGTTCCTGTATTACTTGTGGCATTTATTAGTAATGCAATGTTTTGGTTTGTTGGGATATCAATCTTGGAGACTATTTCCTAAATAGAAAGTAGGTCAGGAGGGAACCATTCAAAGGGAGCTCTGCCGATCATCCAGAGTAACCGGGGCTACATTGAGAGACAAAAGCAAAATTAGATTTGTGTTCATTGTCAGTGGTAGATAATTCAATTCTAGGCAAATAAAACCAAAACATCTTAATGCCTTGATGCCACAAGAGGTTACATGTAAAATGTGAGTCTCAGTTATCTTCTGAGATCACTTTTTTGCTTTTATGGATATGTTGTTGCTGTGGTTGAATTGACTTTGGGCTTTTGTAGATGTCCCTTGCCGGTGGTGGTTCTGTGTCCGTTGTACAGCTGCCAGGGGGTCAGTTTCAGGTTCAAGGAGTGATCCAGTCTGCACAATCGTCAGTCATTCAGTCCCCTCAGATTCAGAATGCACAGGTGAGACCACCTGGTTTTATTGTTTGAAAATATATCTTGAATTAATTTCCTTAGTTTCTTTTTACACACTGTCAATATGCCATATTACTCTTAAACAAGTTGTTAATCCACCTCCCTCTTTTAAGGCGCTGGATTCAGATAGTGATGATTCACAGGACTCCTCAGACAGTGGAGCTACAGCCCATAAGACCCGAGAAATACTGGCAAGACGGCCGTCATACAGGTAAAATAAAAACACAAAGCACAGACTTTCACACAAAACTGTTGTAAGATGAAAACTAACTCAAGTGAGCCTCATTCTCTTGCCTTGTAGAAAAATCCTAAATGAACTATCATCGGAGGAAGTGACACACAGTGAGGGAAAGGATAACATCCAGGTCTCCGCAGGAGTTACATTACCGGCCGGCCAAATTTACCAGACCACCTCCGGCCAGTACAGTATGTATTTCTCCTTTTTAATATCACTTGCAATAAAAAAACTTATTATAGTGTTTCCCAAAGTGGGATTAAATGGCCTCTAATTTCATATATTTTTTAAATATTTTTTTCTGAAGACCAGAGAAATATTTATAAAAAATACTCGTCAATCAACTATGTGTTTTCGGATGTGTAATTAAGTAGATTATTTGTTTATACACAATTTTAGAATCAGTCATCTTTTTGTATATCAATTTGACACTGGTTAACTTTGTATTGTATAATAATTCTCATGTTAACAAATGTTATTATTGTTTTACACATTCGAAAATAAATCTAATTAATAAAAAAAAAAAATCAAATAAAACTATTCTGCAGTACCGAGACATTTTAACCTAGCTAGTTTAAAGGTGTCTTTAACTTGTGCTTCACCCAGTTCTGATGCAGTATTTTTAATTATTCTAGTTACCATAGCCGCTAATGGCACAATCCAGCTGGCCGGTTCGGGGTCTGAAGGCCTTCAGGGGCTGCAAACTGTCACCATGGCCAACGCTGGCCAACAACAAGGCGCGACCATCCTTCAGTATGCCCAGACATCGGACGGCCAGCAGATCCTGCTGCCTAGCAACCAGGTTGTTGTACAAGGTGAGAAAACATGAAAAAAAATGTTTTAACGGTATCTAGCTGTTTGGCAAATAGCTATGTAGTTAGCGCAAAAGTCCAAGAAGACTGTCCAAGTAGTGGAGGTTACATTTCTTTAAACTGTGAAAAAAGAGTGATGGTCCATCTATCGTTCGCACTGCTGTCATTGTTATTAGTTTTTTGGTTCTGAACAGTGAAAGATAAATCAATAACACAACAATAAACGTTTGTAACCCACTTTCATTGGACTAGCCGTCACTGGCTGCAATAGAAAAGACTAAATTGCTAAAGGCGCTACCTCAAGGTGCCTTACTTCCAGCAGGATGCTTTGATTCCAGCGTAATAAGCTTCTTTAGAAGGATGTCTTTAGGTAAACTAGTAAATGGCTTTTCAGGCACGCAGGTTTGAAAATCTACTAGGTAAAGTAAATTCAAGGCTAAAATGGCTGACTATTGGGTGCTTTTCCCAAAATATTTCCCCAATAATTCTTTTGATAAATCATCATGAGTAATGTGGATATAATGACTAGGTGGTTTACGGCAAATTATAGAAGAGAACATTGTGGTAAGTTTAGAAAATGACATCACTTTACATTTTTAATGCAGTCTTTAAAACACAATGTATGCATTACATATAATCAATATCCATAACCCAAGGTGATAGTTCATCTAGTATCACAATATTTGTGTTTTTCTGTTAAATCATATATTCTCATAGGTTCTTAATGTATGATTGTTTATGGTTAACAAATTAATGTCTAAACTTCCCAAGATCTCATGTTATCAGGGTGTCCGCGGGGTCTTAAAAAGTATTAAAAGTTGATAAATCAATTTAGCGAAAATGAAGGCTATTAAAAAGTATTAAACAGCATTTTCCAAGGTATTACATTTTGTAGCTTGTTTCCAATAAGTATATACATTGTCCAAAAAGGTTGTATTCTACAGTCTGCCTGAATGTAATCATTGCGTAGGTGTGTAGTGTGATTCTGTGTAGTTTATTTATGCCATCCCGTTGGATTTGACGTCATCTGAACAGGACATCGCACGCTCACTGCTTGATAGCGCGCGACGGTCCGTTTACTTCGGTTGTTAAGCAACATCGTTATGGGGAAATGCAAGTCTGCGTCCAAATGGTTGGAAAATAAGGAGGAAGGACAATCAATACTGTATATCCGGGGTGCTAGGGCTGTGCGATTATGGCAAAAATCATAATCATGATTATTTGGGTCAATAATTGATATCACGATTATTTTGACGATTATTCATTGACCATTTATTGAACTTTAAAACAAATAATATTTTACCATTAAACAAGATCAACAAATATGTTGGAGCGCACTTCCAAAACCATACTAAACATATATTAATATGATAAATAAAAATAAATTAGACCAAAATAATAATAATAATAATAATAATAATAATAATAATAATAATAATAATAATATGTTGCAGTGCACTGTCACAACCTAGACAACATTTTGGTAAAACATATTCAACATATTCCACTCAGTTAAACGTTGAAGGCTGGCCAACCGTCATGGTCCAGAAGTAACAGGAAATAAATGTTGAACTACAATTTAAGACCAAATAAAAATGTTTTGGCCACCATGGCAAATGCTGGTAGGCTGCTGGTATGCTGCTCATGTCATCTCTTAAAGATGTTTTGCAAGAAACACCAGCCTGTTTACATGGTCTGGTTTCAGAGATGAGCGCAGGCAGGTGACAATATTGCCACCTGTACTGAAGGCCCTCTCTGAAGAGGAACTTGCAGCAGTGCTGCCACACATGACACAGGAAAAAAAGAAAAGCCTCTGAACCCTTTCTTTGCCGTTATATAAAAAATAGTGTTGCTACAAAAGTATAAATTAGGCTTACTAATAAGACCACTCAGATCTGAAGCTACACAGGAATCTGCTGCCAAAGTGCAATAAAAAAGACAAAATTAATAGAATCAAACCCATTTTGTGTTGCATTTTATTAGAGTATAAAAAGAAATGCCTTTTTTTAAATAGGATGCAAGCAACACTAGTTTCTTAACCTGAATTGATAATAGACTATAATCAATTTAAACAGAACAGATCTTAATGTTTGCATTCTTATACCATTTTGTACAATAATTATAATGAATAATAACGGCATTATGGCAAATGCCATAGATGGATGATAGGATAACTTAAAAAAAAAAAAAAAAAATCTTTTTTTTAAATGCCATGCGATCTACCCACACTGCCTTTGCGTTCGACCGGTCGATCGCGATCTATGTATTGGGCACCCCTGCTGTATATAGTAAATGTGAGGTAAAGTGTGTCGCCAATGTAACCGGTTAAAACTCCAAGTGGCGATGAGGTCTTAAAATGTATGGAAAGGGTCTTAAAAGGTATTACATTTGACTTCAGGATTCCTGCATATACCCTGATTATGTATCGTTTGTTGCTGAGCTTTTAATGACCCCTGCTGTCATCCTTTGACTGTCATGTTTCCAGGTGCAGGAGGAGAAATGCAAACATACCAGATTCGCACAGCACCCTCCTCCGGCTCCGTGCCCCAGACCGTCGTCATGACATCTCCTATGGGCCATTCTCAGGGCAAGAGTGACGATCCAACGATGAAGAGGGAAATCAGGCTGGCTAAAAACAGGTTAGCTAACAGGTTAGCTAATTTGATAAATTCCAAATATTAACATACCCAGAAAATTGCGATTTCTGATGCTAAACTTCCTCCATTACTGGAATTGTATGGATATCACAGGCAACTTTTTTGTTGTAAATGTCTAGTGTAAAGCATTAATATTCATAATTTAATGTTGCTATAGTGACAACACTCTATGTTGTGATGTACTCTAGGACAGGGGTTCCCAAACTTTTCAACCCGCGACCCCCAAAATAACATTGCCAGAGACTGGCGACCCCCTGTCGACGGGGGGGGGGGGGGGGAGGATATCTCCGCAATGGAGCGAGCTTAAGTTTCACTTTCGATTGCATGATATAGCCCAGCGCAACACCTCCGTCAAGCATGTTGCCACTTGTTTGTACCATTTCAGGCGATTTGTAATCTCTTCTAGAAAAACGATGTGTTTTTTAGGATTTCAAGAAGCATATAGAACAAACAATGGATGTATTTTATGAACATTTATCCATTCTGAAAGTAGATTTAGATGTGTTAGGAGTGAGATAGAGATTATTATCTAATATATGCAGCTGATGAAGCATTGCATGAAGTCTGTTGATGATCAGAGGCTGTTGTTGGGGCTGCATAAACGTTTTTTTTATTTAGTTTTGTAGACAGACCATGCAGGCCTCAGAGAGTTAAACTTGGGCCTGCGACCATAGTTTTATTGTATTTTGTTTTGAAAATCCACAGCGGAGGTTTGTGTCGTACTGCATGCGGTATATTTTGCATATCTCTCAGTAGCCAACAATCTGTGAGTCTGTTGGCTCGGACATAAACTCGTGTTTAAAATAATACTACATAATAAATGTAGTCTACATTTCATAATAAGAGGTGTAAAACCTGAGAGGATTTTAAATCGCATTTGAACTAAATGCTTATATAATCTGTAGTTGTATTTGTATTTTTGATTTAATGTGTGAACGAGGCGATATAGAGAATGTTAAGCTGTCATTATTAGGCTGTAATTTGTTACTGTTGGAATGGGTAAGCAGGCCTATTGTTTTTGGATATTTGTGGAGTTAGGTGGTACATGAGTGTTTTTTATTGGTTAAGTGTACTTGGTATGAAAAAGTTTGAGAAACACTGCGCTAGTGGATTGTCAAAGGGGGAGCCTCGTTGCGGGGAAATTATACAGATGGCTAGTCCGCCCTGAAAATGTCTATGCAAACGTTATTATTAAGAATAAAAAATATAAAAATATATATTTTTTTTAAATATATATTTTTTTCATTTTTATTTTGTAATCATCTCGCGACCCCCACTTTGGGAACCCCTGCTCTAGGATAGGTCCGCACCATATAAATCAGGATGATAAATAATTTGACCTATAATGGAAAAGGTACCTTTTACATTATCAGCCGTTAATACAAAGCCAAATTCCTTAAACCCTGAGAAAAAGAGGAACAAGCACATTACACTGACTGTTGAGCAATAGATGTTGTGGAGGTTTTTTCAGTTTACAGGAATCGCAATTTGTAATACAACTTTTCTGATGTACTTTACCAGAGAGAAATATGCTCTCTAAACCCTGAGGGGTTAATAAACTATACTTTTAAAATAAGTTAAATGCATCCCTACTGTAGGTGCAGTAATTGCATCATTTTTTCAGTTAGACTAATTGCACATTTCTGTCCCTCTTTCAGAGAGGCAGCCCGTGAATGTCGGCGGAAGAAAAAGGAATATGTTAAATGCCTCGAAAACCGCGTTGCTGTTCTTGAAAACCAAAACAAGACCCTGATTGAAGAACTAAAAACATTAAAGGACCTTTATTGTGTTAAAACAGGATAACCTGTCTGAGTAGAGGTTGAGGATTGGGACATAATGTGGGAGCAGCACAGCTCAGACATGTGGACATGAACTGGGTTTCTGGGAACACTTCGATTCAGGCTGACATCCTCCAGTTTTTTTACTCTGTTTGATATAAAAGTGACTTGTGATGGCAGTAAAATATACTCAAAAACATTTTTCCCCCTGCTGTTTTTTTATATAAAAATTTGCTAATGCTATAACATTTATAGTTGTGTACATTTTTAATATGGGAGGTTTGAAATTGTGAGCTTTAACTTTGAGTCTCAGTTTGTATCCTGCTCCTCTTCTTCTTATGTTTTTAAAAATGTTGCTGTTGGAGTTTTTTTTATTTTTAAAATAATCGAACAGCATCTGCAGAATGTTGACTGTATATTTACCACACAGACATAATTTACTGTTTATATTGTGAAACAGCAATTCCCCTCATTTCCCTGTAAGGAGATGTTACAATGGTCATTCCTTATTTTTGTGCAATGGAATATAAAGGGTAACAAAAATAATGACTGAGGTTTGTTTGGTTGTTTCTGGCAGTTACTTAGACAATCAGGGAAAAAAGCACAGTGTCCAGGTAATATTTATTATGTTCATCTTGGGAGAGGTAAGGAAGGAGAACAAACTGTGTATGAAATGTTGCTGATTCTGAGTAAATAAATCTATTTTCACTCAATAAATGCAGTTTGACTAGTGTGTTTTTGTACTGTGAAAATTAAAATGGTTCGATTTAAACATCTTCGTAATAACGGCAGACTGAATTTGTAAAAATGTAAATGAAGAATATGCTGAAATTAAAAAAACATAAACCTCAAGCTTGTGTATATGATGCACATAAATCCATTCCTTCCTGCAATCATTTAATGGAGTATCCCATGATATGTGGTCTTATCATCCGTGAAACATTTGGAGCCTCGATGTGTTTTAAGTGAAGTTCAGAAAAACCAGCTGCCTCTATGTCTCTCCATGTTTTTTTAGTTATCATGCATCCATCTCCAAGATAGTACCACAGGGGCTCAAACACATGCTGGAAGAAAAATGTCCAGGAGGAAGGATCTGACTCAACATGCTCCAGAAAGTAGAAGGCTCCTCCCTGCAAGAAAGAGCCCCATTAATCAAAACGGGTTCTGCAACTTTGCAATAACAGTGACTTTCATTTTGCAACTGGCTGAGATTGTATCTCAAAGGTTAAACAAAAAACAAAAAAAAGATGTGATTTATTTTTAAATATGATACTCTTTCAAAGCAGCCTGCCAATGTTGAAAATACAAAGCAAATGTGTTCATTTAAAGGTATAATGCAAATAAATGATAACCGTCAAAAATAGCTATCTGCAAGGATTGACAAGTGACCCCACATCAGTGTTGGAAAATAAAAGTTGTGTCCACTTGCCACTGGCTTGTGGATTTCAAGATCATTACATTACATTGCATTTAGCTGATGCTTTTATCCAAAGCGACTTACAATAAGTGCATTCAACCAGGAAGATACAAACTTGAAGAATACAGAATCATATAAGTACATTAGGTTTCATAGAGCCAAGATCCCCCTTGAGGGGGTTTCCCGACAAGTCACACACTTGCTTCTTTTGCTTTGGTGTAAGGGATGAAAGCTAATTAAAAAAAAATTGCTCTTATCTAAATGTTTTTTTATTTTTATTTCTCTTACATGACTATGCACTACAACATTTGTTTTGTAATTATTTATTTTACTTGTTCGAAATTAAATGTATCAATCAATAGAAACTTGGAGGCAGTACACAGTATAAACACTGCACAATGGCCGGTTCCCCATGACTCCATAAAAGGTTAATAACCAAGCCATGTAGGCCTACCACTTTAAATGTGCGTGAAGTCACTAGGAAAATATATCATGCAGCACACTCACAGGTTTGAGGATGCGTCGCACCTCCTGTAGCACTTCCTGCACGTTTCTGACCGAGCAGAGGACCAGGGTGCAGACCACCACGTCCACCGACCCGTCCTCCACCTTCTCCATGTCCTCCCCAGAGACGACCATAAACGTTTCATATGTCAAATGCTTGTTCGCCTCCATGCTCATCCGCAGGTACTTCTCGAAGTGCGGGTTGGGGTCGGTGCAGATCACCGTGCAGCCGTACGGGTAAAACCTGAAGTTTGCCCCGCTGCCGCAACCGATCTCCAGCAAACGAAGAGTACCATCGGTGTTTGCAAATGTGCCCAAGTTCCGAAAAAGATCCCTTTTCGTTTTGTGCATTTTGTCGTTGTATGAAAATGTTATATTGTAGGCGAGCAACGGAAACAAGCGTTTGTACATGCCGCACAGCCCTGTGATCTCCATTAGATGTAAAGGCAAAGTCAAAATTAAACAAATACATCGGCATGATTTAATGAGACAAGACCTCATTTTATTCAGTTGGAAAAAGGCTTGCTGGGGGCCAGGCGACAGGCGATTTACAAGATCAGGATTACACTAATACCTGTGAGATCATGTATGTCCTGCATTTAACCACAGGATGGCGCAATTCCAGATTTTGGACTTTCCTGTCCATCATATAGTAGGGGAGACCCGGTACAGTTGAAACACGGGTTGGTTGTAACACCCTCAATATCTCCAATCATAAACAAGCTAGAGTGATGACACTCACTCTGCACATGCGCAGTTAGATGGTAAGATCGCCGAAATAAAAAGGAGCCACGTTTGAATATCTCACGTAAGTTATCAGCAAAAGTGTGTTTCTGAGGTCAAATATTAACTAAAATGATATGAGGTATTTTTTGGATACTGTCTTGAGTTCAAAATGTCTAGGAATCCAAACTAGTATTATTAGAATAACTGTTTTGTAAGCTACAAATATAGCTAGCTAAATATGGGTCAAGCCAGCAATCAGGCAGGTTCACAGGGGGTGAAGCAAGACTGGTGGTTCTGGGACGGTTGTAACGGGACGGTTGTAACATGGCACATTTACAATGATGGCTCATTTGCTTGAATGATCAATTGTTCATTCAAGCATTGATTGGTGTGCATTGTCCCTGTAAAAATAAACAGAATTAAATACTGTACAGTAGGCATAAAGTGTGTGTGTGTGTGTTTACAGTATGCCAAGTATCAGACAGAGGAAGACCGACAGGGGAGTGCCACTTGCTCTGCTGCAGGTGGCCTCAGGTGAAGTTCAGGATGGCAAATCATTCAGGGAAGTGGCAAAGTCCCTGGATATATGCCATGTCACCCTGTACCGGTTCCATAAGAAGAGGCTGAGGTTGGAGAGTCAGGGATCACACACACCCCCAAGAGTAGGCTACTGGACTCCAAAGAAGGTGTTCTCAACAGAGCAGGAGATGCTATTGAGAGACTACCTGATGGAGGCAGCTGATCTATATTATGGTCTCAGCTCAAAGGAGGTAGGTCATAATTAAGGTAGAATAGGCTATCTATAGGCTACTGAACAAAAGAAAAGTAAGTGATCAAATATATTGAGGCCTATAGTGAACAGACAAGTGAAATATTTTCCAATGTATATTCATTTTAGGTGCGGAAGTTTGCCTATGAATTGGCAAAGAACTACAACTGCAACTTCCCTCAAACCTGGGCAGAGAAAGAGATGGCCGGAGCTGACTGGCTCACATCGTTTTTGAAGCGGCACCCTACCCTCTCCATACGCAGACCTCAGGCTACCAGTCTCTCACGGGCTACAAGCTTCAACCGAACAAATGTGAAAAAGTTTTTTGACAACCTGTCTGCAGTCCTGACGAAGCATGAGTTTGTCACACAGGAAATTTGGAATATGGACGAAACCGGAGTCACAACTGTCCAAAACCCTGGGAAGATTGTTGCCAGAAAAGGGACGAAACAAGTCGGCAGTGTGACATCTGCAGAGCGGGGCACTCTCGTCACACTTGCATGTGCTGTAAATGCATTGGGGAATTCCATCCCCCCAATGATGATATTCCCCCGGAAGAAGTTTCATCTCTTCTTCACCAGCAATGGCCCTCCTGGCTGTATTGGCAGAGCAAATGGGTCTGGGTGGATGCAAGAGGAAGACTTTTTGGTCTTCCTCAAGCACTTCCAGAGCCATACCAAGAGCTCACAGGAGTCAAAGGTGCTGCTGATTCTGGACAATCACTCCTCCCACCTTTCTGTGGAGGGGATTAATTTTTGCAGGAGCCATGGGATCATCCTCCTCTCTTTTCCTCCCCACTGTTCTCACAAACTACAGCCCTTAGATCGCACTGTATATGGGCCACTGAAGAGGCACATCAACAGCCGCTGTGACAATTGGATGAAGACTCATCCAGGAACCACAATGACCATTTACGATCTGCCGGGCATTGTGAAAAGTGCCCTTCCTCTGGCTGCAACGCCATCAAATATCCAGGCAGGGTTCGCGTGCACTGGAATTTGGCCTTTTAATAGAGACATTTTCAATGATATCGACTTTGCTCCATCCCAAGTCACAGACCGCCCACCACCAGAACCTTCTACCAGTGCAGCTCCAACACCAACTGTGGCATCCTCTCCTCCACTCGCAGCCTCCTCTCTTACACTCGCAGCCTCCTCTCCTCCACTCGCAGCCTCCTCTCCTCCACTCACAGCCTCCTCTCCTCTACTCGCAGCCTCATCCCCTGTCAGGCCATGTGTGGAGCCTGGGACATCATCCTCTGCAACGCCTTTCTCACCCTTGTCCATCCGTCCACATCCAAAAGCTGGACCAAGGAAGCAGACCACAAAGGGGAGAAAAAGAAGAGAAACCGCTGTCCTCACAGACACTCCGATGAAAGATCAACTCGAGGCTGAGAAAAAAAGATCTAACGCAAAGAAGTCTAAAGCGAAGACAAAAATCAATTTCGGCCAAAAAACCATACCCAACAAGAAGCAGAAGATGCAGGCCTCATCTGATGAAGATGAGGCCCAATACTGCATTGTGTGCCTGGAGAGCTACTCCAGGTCCAAGGAGATGTGGCTGCAGTGTTGCTCCTGTAAAGCCTGGGCACACAAGGACTGCACAGATGGAAGTGCCTTTTACACCTGCCACAACTGTGAATCTGATTAATTCTGGTGTTCTGTTTTAAGTTCTGTTCAAGTTCTGTTCATTTTTCATTGTTTGTTGGAGGATGTGTGAAATCCCATTAAAATCTTGTTGCCTTAGAATTTGACAGCTTTCCCTATTTTTTTGTCATATAGTGTGAAAAAGGGTAACCGTTATTAAGATGTTACAACTGTGCCTGCATGGGTTACAACTGTCCCTGTACACAAGGACGGTTGTAACAGTTGAGTTTTTTTTTTAAAATACATTTTCCAACCTGTACTTATTCCATAAAAACATCTTAAAGACATTGTTTCAGTAGCTGACATATTGATAATGCATAATATAGCAAAATGGCTATCCAATTGTAAATGGTTTTTTACTTATTGGGGAAAAGCCCCAAAAGTGTTGCAACTATCCCTGGTCTCCCCTACTCGTCTAATAAGTAAAACACCAATCATGCAGCAGAAAGTCTTTAAGACAACACAATCAGCTTAACAGCAAAAATAATTGTTTTAGTGACACACCTGTCATGTCAAAGGCGGCTGTGGCTCAGTGGATAGAGGGCTGGACTTCGAATCGGGGTAGCAAGTTCGAGTCCCACTGCAATCAGCATGTCGTTGTGTCCCTGGGCAAGACACTTCACCCAAAATTGCTCCTGTGGGGATTGTCCACAGTACTGAATGTATGTAAGTCGCTTTGGATAAAAGCATCTAACAAGTAACATGTAATGTAACGTCATAAATGGCACCAATGAATCCAGCCGCACACAAACATCAAAACACACATTGTCCGATGGTGGCATCTTATCTATGTAACAGCATAGCATCTTGGAAATGGGAAGTGACATATAGAAGATTAAACATTTAAAATATTCATTTTGTATTGAATCAGTGATGCAAACACAGGTATGGTGAAAAATAGAGAACTATTCAAAGCAGAAAAAAAACAGTGTAATATACCATCTGACAAAGGCCTGTGCTATAATGCTTCAATTAACTGGCTATTCTTTATAATATACTCAGATCAATAGGAGACAGAGATGTTAAGTTATAAATGAAGGGTTTTTATTATTATTTACAGGTAGATATTATCAAGGGTGTAACTTTGGTTTAAGAAGTGGGAGACACACAAAACAGGGGGTCCTCCACAATGAAACATATATTATCGTTGTATATAATGAGTGTGCAAACTTATTTAGTATCCTATCCATATGAACCTGTTTATTTGTGGGGGACCTCACTTCCTCTAGGGGTCCGTGGCATGCTCCCCCGGGAAGATTGTTTTCTTTAAATGTAAGTTAAATGCATCAATCTGGTGCACTTTGAGGGCAAAATTAAGAGATTTATGCATACAGCTCTCAACACTCATATAAAACAGAACTGTATAATGCTTCAATTAACTGGCTATTCTTTATAATAGACTCAGATCAAGAAGAGACAGAGATGTTAAGTTATAAATCAAGGGTTTTTATTATTATTTACCGGTAGATATTATACACTTTTGACGGGCTTTTTTTTTTTAAGGGCTTCAGTTTTTCTTCTTCTTCTCCTTTGCTTGCGAAAGTGTTTCTACTGCTTTACGCAACCGACTTGTGCTGCTGCTGCGTCATGACGTGACCGGTGCTTATCAGGCTCTAGCTCCGAACCGGCCCTGGAACGACGTTTCAAGCTCCGTGCTAGAGCTTTTCAGGTTCAGAACCGGTTCTTCGGTTTAGCTCAGGCTCTTTTCACACCGCCCAGAGTCCGACTGGTGGTGCGTCATTGCGTCATCGTTTGCGTCATGACGTAACTGTTTGCGTGCCTGCTTCATAAAGCCAAACCGCGCGGAAACCCCTCACAGCTGACACCGACAACAACAACAATGGCCGATTGTGCTCCAGCTTCCTCTGTAACTCTTCCGAAGAATATTCCCAGTAGGTAGCTGGTCTCTTCAGTGGACCACTGTTGCTCGTTGTGTAAAACACGGGGTTTTTGTTGTTGTTCAGGAGTTGATCCCGCCTCGACGTAAGCGTGACGTATGCGGTACTTTTGCTCCAGCCGGACAATTTTTTGGTGCTTGAAACGAACCGGATTCCGGAGCTAAGAGGCTGCTCCGCTGCGGTGTGAACAGGAAAACCCGGTGCTTTTCAAGCTCCAGCTCCGAACCGGCCCTGAAACACCGTTGGTGTGAATGAGGTATGGCCGGAGCATTAGTTCACCGGAGCCTCGCAGCGGGGTTGCGGCCCGTCTACACTACAGGCATCGAAAAATGCTAATCAACGCTTCGCCCATTCGCTTGAATGGGGTGACGTAGAAGATTTTTAATCTTCGCCGAACTGCATTGTGGGGAGCATGGCATGGCTTTGCAAGCATCACGAGCATCTATCGGCATCAAAAGTTGAACAATGTTCAACTTTTGAGGCTCGATGCTTGGCATCAGCCAATCAAATCCCGTTTATGCAAATCCCGCCAGTGCAAGCGCAGCCAATCAAACCGCGTGCAAGCTCGGAGAGCCAGACCGCAGTTCATTTCCTCATATTCCAAACGAGATATTACGGTAGCAAATCACCCGGTTCTTTACGACCAGAACTATTTACCGGGATACAAACTGGAGGAACCAGGCATGGAGGGAGGTGGCAGAGACAGTGGGTGAAACTGGTAGGTTTTTCGCCTGTTTGGAGAGTTTATATCCAGTTTACTTTGTTTTAACATTGCTATTGCTTTGTATGTCGGGGGCGGGAGATTCATGTGATTGGTTGTTGGTCGCAAAAAATCGCCAGGCTTCAGACACGCCCAGCTTCAAGATTTTTTGATGCCTGTAGTGTAGACGGGCCGTTACAGCGCAGAAGTGCGCTGCATTTGCACATGACTGATGTGCAACAACATGTGACTCCTCTGTTTGTCTTCTGTTGGTCGCTTGTTAGCAGACCCTTCACGCGATAGCAGAGCGAACAGGTACAGGAAGCGTTGAGCGAGGGATCATTGTCCACTAGTCGTGCTCGTGGATGGATACAAAAATATAATTTGGCGGCCGTTAATAGGCTATACGTCTATGTTTGAAATGAGAAGTTGTCCGTCAATCCGTGAGTCGGACCCCCCTCCCCCCAAAACAAAAACTATTCGGTTCAAATCAGCGTTAAAAAAGCGGGAGGTGCCGAAAAGCGACTAATTTGCATCAGTGATGCCATCTATGAAATGTTTTTATTCAATGTGTTCATTTAATGTGTCTTTTCAAAACACAAACACTGAAGTTTTTTTTTTAAATATACAAAAATAAAAATTAGTATGAAAGTGATTGGCATTATCTCCATCACTGATGATCTATCATATCACAAAAGAGAGAAGGGGGGGGGGGGGGGGGGGGGTGGTATTAAGCGCTTTACTATATATTCATGTGTAATGCAGAGCTAATGACAGCATTTATTTCACAGCGTAACCGATGATGTGAGGCTTGATAAGGAACAGGAGTGGTGCTTCCACATGTTTCAGCTTGAGGTCGGAGAATCCAGCTGCCTCCAAAGGTTTCCACGTGTCCCGGACGATCTCACATCCATCCCCAAAGTAGTACCAAGGGGGCTGAAGAACATGCTGGAAGAAGTAGGTCCAGGTGGAGGGCTCTCCAACAACATGCTCCATGAAAAATAAGCCTCCACCCTGCAAAGCAAATATTTGTTATTTCCACACTGTGTACTTTATGGAACTGAAATATTGTGCAAGTTTATCTAAACTAAAACTATTATTTAGAAACCAAATCCTGAATGGTTATGAGCAAGACCTGTGAACTCATACTTGTTATTTCTTGTCAAAGTTATTTATTTGTTACGGAGCCCTGGAGGGTTCAAAGAGAGAAAAATAAATAAAACGAGTCCACGTTTTATTAATTTGTGCGCACGAGATACTTTTTCGTGCGCACAAGATACTTTTCTCGTTCGCACATCGAACTGCCCGATTATTACACCATATCATTAGTTTTATGAAGAATATGTCCGGTCGCCAGGGCGTGTGTGTGTGAGGGCATTTGTTTTTGGTCGTTCGTACCGGTGCACTCCGGCAGGACTATACCACTACATCGAGAATTCTTTTTTAAAAAAAATGTTTTTTGGCCCTCCGGCTCACGCGCAGCACCGGCCCACCGGGAAAACTCCCGGTATTCCCAATGGCCAGTCCACCCCTGCTATGCAATGCCATTTCTCCACATACACATAACAGTCTGCAATGAAACGGTTGTCTCCTCTGTGCTCCACTTCCTACTTGGCGCACCGGTAACTTTCTCGTGCGAACGAGAAAGTATTTTGTTCACACAAGATACTTTTTTTCCCCCTCCATGAACCTTTAGGAGCTCCGTAATTTGTTTAAAACAATGAATCCAATATCACGGATGCTGATGACGAAGACCTAATCTTTTATTTTCAAGAAAAATGTACGAAAAGTTTTTTAGCTTCTTCTTGCCCCTGTTGAACATGACAAAGACTATTTGAGAATGTATTTGTTTTTTTGTACCTTGAACGTTTTTCCTTTTATTTGCTTCTCTTTGTTATAATTATTATAATTATAATTATTATTTTGTTTGTTTTGTTTCTGACATGTTCAATACATTGACTAATATATATAATATAATATATGGGGGTTGCCGGTGCATTACTGGTGCATTTTCCTAAATGCATGTTTAAAGAAGAAATCATTGGAAATACAAGCAATATTTTTCAGCCATCCAGTCTTAAAGACCATATGTGGCCTCCCCCTGCATTATAGCACACACATGTTTTGTGTATTTACAGAAAAATGATCAAGTAAGCACTAATTTATATAAAACCATGAGTGCATCCATATATAATTGTTGTGTATAATGTGCTGATACATGTGGTTCACCTATGTCCCCTAGAAATAGTTCATGTTTTATAATGAATGCTTTTTTGTTAAATTGTTTTGCCTCAGGCTTACATATCTGAGGAGAATTAAGTGAAATTAAATTACAACACAGGCTTAATATTTATATTAAACTTGACATTCTGAATTGAACTACTGAGTTTCAATATATATAAAGTAAAAAGATAAGGGCACCATTTATGTCGCCATACAGGTCAAAGGCATCAAGAAGCAATAGTGCAGGTAGGTTAAATGTTGTGATAAATGAATTGATAACAACCTATGGAATTAAACAATCTTAATTTGGCTAATGTGATGTGTGACATGTGTTAGGGATCATTTTTGCTACTCTTAATTTTTGTGTATCCATGGGTTAAAACAAATATATAAATAATGTAGACTTCTTTGCTTGTTGTTTGTTGAGTGAGCACATTTTTGATCTCCACTGGTGAATGATTAATCCAGTAGTTACGCAGCATTAGAACAGTAGCCTCAATAGAAATACAGGCATTGACTTTGGATGGGAGTGAATTTACTTTGGACTTGTTCTTATTTCAGGAGTCAGGGTCTTACCGGTCTCAGCATGCGCCGTGTCTCCTGCAGGGTTTTCGGGATGTTGTTGACACTGCAGAGCACCAGGGTGCACACAACAACGTCTACCGACTCACTCTCAATAGCCCCCATGTCCTCCCCCGACGCCACCAAAAATCTGTCAAACGTGATGTGGTCATTCCCTTCCATGCTGCTCTGCAGGTATTTCTTGAAATTAGGGTTGGGGTCAGTGCAGATCACCTTGCATCCGGGTGGATAAAACTGAAAATTGGTGCCAGTTCCACAGCCGATCTCCAAAATAGTGAGCTGCTTGCCATGCCTGTTGAACTCGGGTAGACTGCGAAAAAGCTCCTTCTTCTTGTCGTGCATTTTGTTGTTGTACATTATTGAACATCGGTACCAACAAATAGGGAAAACACGTTTGTATATTTCATACATGCCGAGTGCTTTGATCAGATGAAGAGGCAAGCATAAAACATTGAAGATTAAAGTGCAAAATGCCATTATGAGAGCCATTTTTCCGCTCTAGACCCTGTGGCGAATAAGTCCGTCAACAACAGCAAAGTAAACTGTCCACAGAACTTGCTGCTGTCTTTGTGCATTCGAAACAGGAAGCTCTGAAACTATTTCAAAATAAAATTATTTTAGACAAAAAATATTATATAGAGTCGTTATCAATTTGTTTTAAAGCTCAATAAATAACAAAGAAGACCTCTGACCGGCACTTTTCTAATTTTGTCCGGAAGATTTAAACTTTAATGGACATGTTGACCGGCGGAAATGAATCGAACGGAAACTCTGGACTACCGGAGAGATTTACAGTAGGAGCACGCGCTTGCCTCGGGGAGGGAGAAAAAGAGCCAGAACTTCCACAGCGGAGAATAAACAGAAGGGCAAACATGGCAACCATGCGCGGGAAGTCTTCTTGGCTCCACTTACAGGCCCGGCATATGTACTACAGCGTCTCCAGCGCTTTCGAGCGGTCTCGTGTGAACGGACACGTTTCTGGTGCCTGTTGCGTGTGGACGGAAGACTTTTTTGATATCGATTTCGGTTTGTTTGCGTTATCGTCCTCGTGTGGCTCCAGCCTTAGGGCCTCATATCTTAGGGCCTCATACCTCGGAGTCGTTTTCGACAGTCAGCTCAAATTCAACCACCACATAAATCACATCACCAGGACCGCCTTTTTCCACCTCAAAAACATTGCCCGTCTCCGCCCATCACTCTCCTCCTCTGCTGCTGAAATCCTGATTCATGCATTCATCACTTCATGACTCGACTACTGCAATAGCATCCTCTATGGCATACCATCCAACCTCCTCAATAAACTCCAACATATCCAGAACCTCTCTGAAGAACCAGCACCTTACCGTGGTAGAGAGGTTTGTGTGCCCTGATGAACCTGGGGGCTGTGTTGTCTGGAACCTTGTGTTCCTGGTAGGGTCTCCCATGGCAAATTGGTCTCAGGCAAGGGGCCAGACTAAGATTGGTTCACAAGACCTCATGAAAGACGACACACGAAGTGAGGATACCCGGCCCGGAGGAAGCCCGGGGTCCCCTTCTGGAGCCAGGCCCAGAAGGAGGACTCGTCGGCGAGCGTCTGGTGGCCGGGCTTGCCACGGAGCCCGGCCGGGCACAGCCCGAAAAGGCGACGTGGGCAACACCTCCGCTTCTCCGTCCCGCGGGCCCACCACCTACGGGAAACAGCGATGGGGTCGGGTGCGCTGCCAGAAGGGTGGCAGTGAAGGCAGAGGGTCTCGACGGACCAGACCCGGGCGACAGAAGCTGGCTTTGGGGACGTGGAACGTCACCTCTCTGGGGGGGAAGGAGTCGGAGCTTGTGCGGGAGGTGGAGCGTTACCAGTTGGATCTGGTTGGGCTCACCTCTACGCACAGCGTCGGCTCTGGAACCTTACTTCTGGATAGGGGTTGGACTCTATTCTTCTCCGGAGTTGCTCAAGGTGTGAGGCGCCGGGCGGGTGTGGGGATACTCACAAGTCCCCGGTTGGGTGCTTCGTTGTTGGAGTCTACCCCAGTGGACGAGAGGGTTGCCTCCCTACGCCTGCGGGTTATGGGGGGGAAAACTCTGACTGTTGTGTGTGCTTATGCACCCAACAGCAGTTCAGAGTATACGGCCTTCTTGGAGACCCTGGAAAGAGTCCTGTATGGGGCTCCTGAAGGGGACTCTTTAATCTTGCTGGGAGACTTCAACGCACATGTGGGCAATGATGGAGACACTTGGAGGGGAGTGATTGGGAGGAACGGCCCCCCTGATCTGAACCGGAGTGGTGGTTTGTTACTGGACTTCTGTGCTAGTCATGGATTGGCCATAACAAACACCATGTTCGAACATAAGGATGCTCATAAGTGTACGTGGTACCAGAGCACCCTAGGCAGAAGGTCCATGATCGATTTTGTTATCGTATCATCGGACCTGAGGCCGTATGTTTTGGACACTCGGGTAAAGAGAGGGGCGGAGTTGTCAACTGATCACCATCTGGTGGTGAGTTGGGTCGAGTGGCGGGGGAAGCCTCTGGATAGACCTGGTAAGCCCAAACGTGTAGTTCGGGTGAACTGGGAACGTCTGGAGGAGGCCCAAGTTCAGGAGGCCTTCAACTCACACCTCCGGCGGAGCTTTTCGGGCATTCCTGTGGAGGTTGGGGACATTGAACCAGAGTGGTCGGTGTTCAAAGCCTCTATTGCCGAAGCCGCGGCGGGGAGCTGTGGTCTCAAGGTCCTAGGTGCCTCAAGGGGCGGTAACCCTCGAACCTCCTGGTGGACACCGGTGGTCAGGGAAGCCGTCCGACTAAAGAAGGAGGCCTTCAGGGATTTGTTATCCCGGGGGACTCCCAAGGCAGTTGCAAGGTACCGACAGGCCCGAAGGGCAGCAGCCTCAGCCGTGGCCGAGGCAAAGCAGCGGGTGTGGGAGAAGTTCGGAGAAGACATGGAAAAGGACTTTCGGGCGGCACCAAAGTTGTTCTGGAAAACTGTCCGACACCTCAGGAGGGGGAAGCAGGGAACCATCCAAGCTGTGTACAGTAAGGATGGGACGTTGTTGACCTCAACTGATGGAGTGTTAGGGCGTTGGAAGGAGCACTTTGAGGAACTCCTGAACCCGACAACTCCGCCCTCTATGTTAGAGGCAGAGCTGGAGTATGACGGGGGATCGACACCAATCTCCCGGGGGGAGGTCACTGAGGCCGTCAAACAACTTCACAGTGGCAAAGCCCCGGGGGTGGATGAGATCCGCCCAGAAATGCTGAAGGCTCTGGGTGTTGAGGGACTGTCATGGTTGACACGTCTCATCAACGTTGCGTGGAAGTCGGAAACAGTACCGAAGGAGTGGCAGACCGGGGTGGTGGTTCCCCTTTTCAAAAAGGGGGATCAGAGGGTGTGTGCCAATTACCGAGGCAACACACTACTCAGCCTCCCCGGGAAAGTTTACTCTAAGGTACTCGAAAGGAGGGTCAGGCCGATTGTCGAACCTCAGATTGAGGAGGAACAATGCGGATTCCGTCCTGGTCGTGGAACGACGGATCAGCTTTTTACTCTCGCAAGGATCCTGGAGGGGGCCTGGGAGTACGCTCATCCAGTCTACATGTGTTTTGTAGACTTGGAGAAGGCGTATGACCGGGTTCCCAGGGAGTCACTGTGGGAGGTGCTGCGGGAGTATGGAGTGAGGGGGTCTCTACTCAGGGCCATCCAATCTCTGTACTCCCAAAACGAGAGCTGTGTCCGGGTCCTCGGCAGTAAGTCGGACCCATTTCAGGTGAGGGTTGGCCTCCGCCAGGGCTGCGCTTTGTCACCAATCCTGTTTGTAATATACATGGATCGGATTTCGAGGCGTAGTCGTGGGGGAGGGGGTCTGCAGTTCGGTGGACTAAGGATTGCACCACTGCTTTTTGCAGATGATGTGGTTCTGATGGCTTCATCGGTCTGCAACCTTCAGCACTCACTGGATCGGTTCGCAACCGAGTGTGAAGCGGCTGGGATGAGGATCAGCACCTCCAAATCCGAGGCCATGGTTCTCAGCAGGAAACCGATGGACTGTCCACTCCAAGTAGGGAATGAGTCCTTACCCCAAGTGAAGGAGTTCAAGTATTTCGGGGTCTTGTTCTCGAGTGAGGGAACAATGGAGCGTGAGATGGGTCGGAGAATCGGAGCAGCGGGAGCGGTACTGCAGTCTCTTTACCGCACCGTTGTGACGAAAAGGGAGCTGAGCCAGAAGGCAAAGCTCTCTGTCTATCGGGCCATTTTCGTTCCTACCCTCACCTATGGTCATGAAGGATGGGTCATGACCGAAAGAACGAGATCGCGGGTACAAGCGGCCGAGATGGGTTTTCTCCGCAGGGTGGCTGGTGTCTCCCTTAGGGATAAGGTGAGAAGTTCGGTCATCCGGGAGGGACTCGGAGTTGAACCGCTCCTCCTTCGCGTCGAAAGGAGCCAGTTGAGGTGGTTCGGGCACCTAGTTAGGATGCCACCTGGGCGCCTCCCTAGGGAGGTGTTCCAGGCACGTCCAGCTGGGAAGAGACCAAGGGGTAGACCTAGAACCAGATGGAGGGATTATATCTCTTCTCTGGCCTGGGAGCGCCTTGGGATCCCCCAGTCAGAGCTGGTTGATGTGGCCAGGGAAAAGAAAGTTTGGGGCTCTCTGCTGGAACTGCTACCTCCGCGACCCGACCACGGATAAGCGGGAGAAGATGGATGGATGGATGGATATCCAGAACTCTGCTGCCCGCCTCCTCACCCACACCCGCTCCCGAGACCACATCACTCCCATCCTCCAGAACCTCCACTGGCTCCCCGTCCGTCAAAGAATCCACTTCAAAGTCCTCCTCATAACTTACAAAGCCCTCAACAACCAGACCCCCCCTACCTCACAGACCTGCTGCACCACCACACCCCTTCCCGCTGCCTCCGCTCATCAGAAGCCAACCTCCTATCCATCCCCACCCGCACCAATCACCGGACCTGGGGGGACAGAGCCTTCTCCTTCGCTGCCCCTCCCTCTGGAACTCACTCCCACAACCCATCAGAGACTGCACCGACCTCACCACCTTCAAAAAACTAGTATTATTTGACTTTAACTTTAACTATATATTTATTTGTTGTTCCTTTCTTCTCTTTTCTTTTTTTTCTTCACTATTATCTGTAAAGCGTCTTTGAGCACCTGTAAAAGCGCTAACAAATTAAATCTATTATTTATTATTATTATTATTATTATATACAGTATAGCGGCTAGCCCTTAAGGTCAAGACATGTGATCTTCGACACCCCCCCCCCCCACACACACACACACACACAGAGCCCCCCCCACATATCAAATCCCAATTTAACCCCTGGTGACACCATATCGCTGTCTGAAACATTGCTCTTTGCACATGTTGTTGAAATGCATCCTCTGTTGGCGGCAGATTTTCCGAGGCTGCATCTGTTGTTGATGCAGTTATGAAACTCAGTTCATTCAAGTTGTGCACATCAGTTCTTTTTATTTTTTCCATATAGCAGAAGTGCAAATTCTCTTGCGACTGGCAAAGACTCTTCCAAGCTGGCAGAGAGTCCAACATGGACCAGATCTTTGAGCTCGCTGAGAGGGGTCTTGAGTTTGGTGAATGTTGTTGTCTTTCCTATTCTGTAGAAACTACTTGTTGTGCAACAGCCCAGTGAGTGCATGACATGCTGGTATACAGTTAGACATGTCTTTACTATTCTGTACAAACTGCTTGTTGTGTCTGACCGGCACTTTTCTAATTTTGTCCGGAAGATTTAAACTCTAATGGACATGTTGACCGGCGGAAAAAAAATCGAACGGAAACTCTGCCGCACGGCCCTTGGAAGACGCGGAGAGGTGGGTGTTTTTCATCTGCTGGTGGACTACCGGAGATATTTACAGTAGGAGCACACGCTTGCCTCGGGGAGGGAGAAAAAGTGCCAGAGCGTCCACAGCGGAGAATAAACAGAAGGGCAACCATGGCAACCATGCGCGGGAAGTCTTCTTGGCTGCTTTTGTGGCAGGAGTACATTGCCACTTACAGGCCCGGCATATGTTCTACAGCGTCTCCAGCGCTTTCGAGTGGTCTCGTGTGAACGGACACGTTTCTGGTGCCTGTTGCGTGTGGACGGAAGACTTTTTGATATCGTTTTCGGTCCGTTTGCATTATCGTCCTTGTGTGGCTCCAGCCTTATGCCTCATATACAGTATAGCCCTTAAGGTCAAATCATGTGATCTTCGACACCCCCCTCCCCCCACACCGAGCCCCCCCACATATCAAATCCCAACTTAACCCCTGCACCATATCGCTGTCTGAAACATTGCTCTTTGCACATGTTGTTGAAATGCATCCTCTGTTGGCGGCAGATTTTCCGAGGCTGCATCTGTTGTTGATGCATTTATGAAACTCAGTTCATTCAAGTTGTGCACATCAGTCCTTTTTATTTTTTCCATATAGCAGAATTGCAAATTCTCTTGCGACTGGCAAAGACTCTTCATAGCTGGCAGAGAGTCCAACATGGGCCAGATCTTTGAGCTCGCTCAGAGGGGTCTTGAGTTTGGTGAATGCTGTTGTCTTTCCTATTCTGTAGAAACTACTTGTTGGGCCACAGCCCAGTGAGTGCATGACATGCTGGTATACAGTTAGAAATGTCTTTCCTATTCTGTACAAACTACTTGTTGTGTCACACAACAAGCAAATACATGTGTGGTTCATCTCTAGTGTACATGCATGCAGGCCATGAAATGAGAGAGAGATATGTCCCCATCAACACCATATGTGAGAGACTTGGAAAAGACATGTCTAACTGTCTACCAGCATGTCATGCACACACTGGCTGTGGCCATAGGCTGTGGCACGGGAGTCGGGACGTCACGTGCCTCAAAGGTTGAGGCTCCGCCCATGTTGAGCTCCCGCCCATGTTGAGGTATAGAGAGGCGAAGTCCCGCCCATCTACATCCGACCCATGCGACCCCGGAAACGGAAAATTATACATTGACGTCTTTCGATCCCGTTTGAATAGAGAGGCGAAGTCCCTCCCCTTCCGGGAGCCTCCATGGGACCCCGGAAGCGGAAAATTATACATTGAAGTCAATGGAGAGAGAAAAGTTATCTTTTGATCCCGTTTGAATTGTGCCACGAATGACACATATGATGTTTGTCAATCTTAAACAATCATTTCCATGCAAAAAAAGTCACAGTTTGTCGTAAAAATGCTGAAATATAAGACTATGAATAATACGCAACTAGAAAGACTACAAATCCCAAATGCATTCTGGGTCGCGTAAGTGATGTCATAGGCGATAATGCTCCAAGACTGGTTGTGACTCGCAAAGCAAAGAGGAAGAAGAAGACTGATTTATTCCCTCTAATAAATATAAGAGATTGCTCCAATAAATTCACTTTTACAAGATGCCTGTGTGCTTTGTACGAGGTTGTAATCACAAAAGAGATCATACCACTTGCTCGTTCTATCGCTTCCCGTCTGATGAAAGGACCAGGAGTCGTTGGACCAAACATATCAGGTAATATACATGTTTTGCATGGAACATAGTCAAGTTAGCTACCTAGCTAGTAGCGAGCATGTTAGTTAGCATTATATTACATTACTTAGCCTTGTCATTTGTATTAGCCTTAACATGAAGTAAACCAAAATGTTAAACAGTAAGAGTAGTCATGATGGTAAGTATTTTGTGAAACATTTGAAGAGTAGCCTATCGCCCCCTCCACCAGGTGCTAAGGGGGCGGGAGGTAGGCTAAGGCCACATTAGTATCAGCGATCTTTTCTACTTAATGCTATCTGCACAAATGGTTAACATTGACCATTAAAAGATCAGGCAGTTCAGGGAGAGTCGAAGGAAGGAAGGCAGGCAGCTTTGCATGACATTCTTCTGGACGTGTTTCATTGTGATGATAGTGAGAGTGAGTCAATCTGTTTGTTGGATAGACAGTAGTTGAGTGATTACTGAGAGAAAATTATTAAAAGAGATAATTATTCAGTGTTGTTACTTTAAAGTGTTGTTACTGACCTTTTTCTCTTTTATTTTCTTTACCTCACCTGTAACTGCTGAGACCCTGAGGAACATGCACACTGGTCTGACCTGCTCTGGTAACCTGATTTCCACTGTACGTAATAGTATTTGGTTATGGTATATTATTTATATACATCAAAGGCACAATGCACCCCTCAGAGACACACATGTATTGTGTGATATTTTGCATTGGTCATGTGAAATCATCTTTACACACTAGAAAACTGTAGGAGCGGCAACTTGTTTTGAAATTGAATTTTTAATATCCGATAATAAAGTTGATCTGTTTTCTTTATTCTTCTCTCTTCCCAGCTCCATCCATCACCATTCTCTGTTCCTGCCAGGTCCTGCTTGCTAATCAATGCTCATATTTTTTTTACACAATTACAAATAAAGTCAATGTATTGTATGACATGAAGTTGTGCTTCATTCTGAGTCAATAATAAATTCATTCTGCCTTCAGCTGCAAAATTATTGTGGACTGCACCGACATCCATGTAGCAGCCCCCCCCCCCCCCCCAGTAAGATGAACCAAGCAAAGCTGACATACTCAACATACAGCTGTGCTCTTAAGTTTACATGAAGAATTTGTGAAATATTGGTAATAACAGGTTTAAATGATTATTAGTAATTAATTATATAATTTTCTCATCGTAGATGAGCAGACAGGGAGCAGATGAGAAAAGCAGAATATGCAGCTGCCATTTTCCACATGGAAAAGAGAAAGGGCCAAGTGTATTTGAGTGGACAAAAGAGAAATCCCAAATACGAAAAATAAAATTATACAATTTAGATATGTATACAAATAAATACATATCCTATATACACCATCATGTATAATGATGGTGTATGATGTAGAAGGAAGTGTGGTAGATAACAATTAAATATAGAGTTACATACAGATCCATGTTACAGCAAAAGATGGAATAACTAAGAAGCACACAGTATAATAATAATTACACGCAACAATTAAATAACTGCTCAGCATCTCCACCACAATACCAATCTGCTGTGTCCTGTTTTCCTCCCCTCTGCATAACACCCCATCACACATACGAAACACAACGCAGAGTCCGAGGGTGTTAAGAGTATGTTTATTTAAATGTCCTCCTCTCTACTGGCCAACACAGGGAGCATATGCTGGGTGTAGAATTGTTCCAGGAGGAGGAGATTTCCATGCCATGCAGGGTCTTTGGGGATGGGGATGATGATCCCCTCCTTCGTGGTCCACAGTAGCAGAGACTCCGGTCTGTGATTTGCAGCTGTTATATAATATACAATACATTTTTTTGAAAAACATTTGATCAAAAAATAAGGATTTGGTCAGGATCTAGAGTCAGTGTGTAGTTTATTAATTAATCAATGCTCTCTACATTAGGAAAACACATACCAGTGTACCAGAGGGAGTCACACACAGCTGTGCCTAGATAACCAAACAAATTGACAACAGGGATGCAAACTCATCAGGTATGAAAAAGGTGACAAGGATCCGAGCCCCCTGACCCCACAGAATATCGGCTCTAAAATGAGGAATAACAGAGGATTTTAGCAGTCAGAACAACTAAAGCAGCAGTGTTAATATTAACAGAAACGCCATAGAGTCACATCTAATAGAAATATATAAAAAGCATTTATTTTAATTGTGTAGCAGTCAGTTAATAATTTTGGCAGCACTGTTGAGCATTTTGAAAATGTATTTTCAGGCCTCTGTGCAAGGCTTAGTCTTTCTATCTTTATAGCCACTGGTGTAAAGTAACTAAGTTCATAAACTCAACAAGTACTATACTTGGGCACAATTTTGAGATACTTGTACTTTACTTAAGTATTTCAATGTTTTGCTACTTTGTACTTCTACTCCACTACAGTTCAGAGGTAAATGGTGTACTTTTACTCCACTACATGTATGTAATACCTTTAGTTACTTTACAGATGTGGATGAATGATGTGAAATATAATCAAGTGTTAAATCAGACTTTAGTTCCACCTGGAGTAAATCCAAAAGCTACCCTGCAGTATACAAAGTCATTCAGACTAGCTGCACCTTTACCAGCTTTGAGAACACTTTCATGATCAATCATTATAAAACGTATCATATTATTCTGAAATGGACCAATCTGCAAAATGACTACTTTTACTGTCGCTACTTTCACTATATTTTGATAATAATACTTTTCTACTTTTACTTGAGGAACATTTGGAATGCAGGACTTTTACTGTAACAGAGTATTCCTACACTCTGGTACTTCTACTTTTACTCAAGTACAAGAACTGAGTACTTCTAATTTTAATCAATTACAAGATATATACTTATACCACCTCTGTTTATAGCCTATGAAAAAAACGATTAGAAAACGAAGGCTAAAGCTAACGTTAGCAGATAGTGACAATGTATGCTAGTTAGCTAGCTCAACGATAATATTGCGACGGGAAAAAAAAACTTTTCAGTGCACATCACGCTCTGCCGCTCCGACAGGGAGCTCTATTGTGAACACCTGAACGGCCCGTTCTAACAGCTGTTCACCAGCGGTCCAGTCTGTGCCACAGGGACTCCGGACGCACAGTTAATATTAACGAACGCACCGTAGGTAATGTAGCTGCTGAAGCTAGACCATCATCGCCGAGCAGCAGAGGCTTATTATACATCATGAGCAGAGCCGACAGGCAGGAAGACTCGAGCACACAGCTCGCGCTTCATTATAATATATAAAAAAAGCTCGCGGCCGCACATTAATCCGGGTCCCAGACCCCCTCCCATACCCAAAAAATATTTTTATTGCAGATCTACAGGAATCACAAAAACGACCTATTTTGGATTCAAAACGGAGAATTTCGCCGAAAGGTGACAAGTTTGCATCCCTGGACAAGATAACCAAAATCCTTGAATCTACACACAGCAAATAAACTCAAATGAAACAACGAGATGTAAAAAGGAGATCACACATATAGTCGATATAGAACTGGCCGCTTCAATCTGAAGAGCAACTAAAACAAAACACGGGAGTGTATCTTGTTCTTGTGAACACTAATGTTATCCACAGCATACACAGACACCACAAAGTTCTTAAGGAGAAAACTAGTTTCTAAAACAAAACACGTTAGTGTACCTTGTTAGCTAGCTGACATTAACCTTAAACATTGCACTCATATTACTCACTGAAACCTTGTAAAGCCGGTCCCGCATGCTGGCTCTTACAGAACCGCTCCCTTTCGTGTATGTACAGCTCTCAACATGCCCAGACTTGTAGTGATTTTCACCTCGTTTTATACTTTTTCGCCTCATTCTGAAAGAAACAGGTGAAATTTACTAACGTGACAGCCATCTTTGTGATGGTGACGCGTATTGTGCGAGACCAGAGACCTGTAGTTCACTGAGCGGTTTCACACAAAAAAAATTGTAACTTCACAGTTTTACGACACATTTTTATTTTTTTGACTTGCAAAATGTTCTTTTAATTTGACAAACATCATATGTGTCATTCGTGGCACAATTCAAACGGGATCGAAAGATTACTTTTCTCTCTCCATTGACGTCAATGTATAATTTTCCGCTTCCGGGGTCCCATGGGTCGGAAGTAGATGGGCGGGACTTCGCCTCTCTATTGTGCCACAAATGACACATATGATGTATGTCAAATTAAAAGAACATTTTGCAAGTCAAAAAAATAAAAATGTGTCGTAAAACTGTGAAGTTACAATTTTTTTTGTGTGAAACCGCTCAGTGAACTACAGGTCTCTGGTCTCGCACAATACGCGTCACCATCACAAAGATGGCTGTCACGTTAGCAAATTTCACCTGTTTCTTTCAGAATGAGGCGAAAAAGTATAAAACGAGGTGAAAATCACTACAAGTCTGGGCATGTTGAGAGCTGTACATACACGAAAGGGAGCGGTTCTGTAAGAGCCAGCATGCGGGACCGGCTTTACAAGGTTTCAGTGAGTAATATGAGTGCAATGTTTAAGGTTAATGTCAGCTAGCTAACAAGGTACACTAACGTGTTTTGTTTTAGCAACTAGTTTTCTCCTTAAGAACTTCGTGGTGTCTGTGTATGCTGTGGATAACATTAGTGTTCACAAGAACAAGATACACTCCCGTGTTTTGTTTTAGTTGCTCTTCAGATTGAAGCGGCCAGTTTTATATTGACTATATGTGTGATCTCCTTTTTACATCTCGTTGTGTCATTTGAGTTTATTTGCTGTGTGTAGATTCAAGGATTTTGGTTATCTTGTCCAGGGATGCAAACTTGTCACCTTTCGGCGAAATTCTCCGTTTTGAATCCAAAATAGGTTGTTTGTGTGATTCATGTAGATCTGCAATAAAAATATTTTGGGGTATGGGAGGGGGTCTGGGACCCGGATTAATGTGCGGACGCGAGCTTTTTTTATATATTATAATGAAGCTCGAGCTGTGTGCTCGAGTCTTCCTGCCTGTCGGCTCTGCTCATGATGTATAATAAGCCTCTGCTGCTCGGCGATGATGGTCTAGCTTCAGCAGCTACATTACCTACGATGCGTTCGTTAATATTAACTGTGCGTCCGGAGTCACTGTGGCACAGACTGGACCGCTGGTGAACAGCTGTTAGAACGGGCCGTTCTAACAGAGCAGAGCTCCCTGTCGGAGCGGCAGAGCGTGATGTGCACTGAAAAGTTTTTTTTTCCCGTTGCAATATTATCGTAGAGCTAGCTAACTAGCATACATTGTCACTATCTGCTAACGTTAGCTTTAGCCTTCGTTTTCTAATCGTTTTTTTCATAGGCTATAAACAGAGGTGGTATAAGTATATATCTTGTACTTGATTAAAAGTAGAAGTACTCAGTTCTTGTACTTGAGTAAAAGTAGAAGTAGCCTACTCAGATCGTGTAGGCTACTTGAGTAGAAGTACTCAGATCTTGTACTTGAGTAAAAGTAGAAGTACCAGAGTGTAGGAATACTCTGTTACAGTAAAAGTCCTGCATTCCAAATGTTCCTCAAGTAAAAGTAGAAAAGTATTATTATCAAAATATAGTGAAAGTAGCGACAGTAAAAGTAGTCATTTTGCAGATTGGTCCATTTCAGAATAATACGATATGTTTTATAATGATTGTTATCAAAGCTGGTAAAGGTGCAGCTAGTTTGAATGACTTTGTATACTGCAGGGTAGCTTTTGGATTTACTCCAGGTGGAACTAAAGTCTGATTTAACACTTGATTATATTTCACATCATTCATCCACATCTGTAAAGTAACTAAAGGGATTAAATACATGAAGTGGAGTAAAAGTACACCATTTACCTCTGAACTCTAGTGGAGTAGAAGTACAAAGTAGCAAAACATTGAAATACTTAAGTAAAGTACAAGTATCTCAAAATTGTGCCCAAGTATAGTACTTGTTGAGTTTATGAACTTAGTTACTTTACACCGGTGGTTATAAAGATAGAAAAACTAAGCCTTGCACAGAGGCATGAAAATACATTTTCAAAATGCTCAACAGTGCTGCCAAAATTATAAACTGACTGCTACACAATTAAAATAAATGCTTTTTATATATTTCTATTTTTCTGTTATTATTAACACTGCTGCTTTAGTTGTTCTGACTGCTAAAATCCTCTGTTATTCCTAATTTTAAAGCCGATATTCTGTGGGGTCGGGGGGCTCGGATCCTTGTCACCTTTTTCATACCTGATGAGTTTGCATCCCTGTTGTCAATTTGTTTGGTTATCTAGGCACAGCTGTGTGTGACTCCCTCTTGTACACTGGTATGTATTTTCCTAATGTAGAGAGCATTGATTAATTAATAAACTACACACTGACTCTAGATCCTGACCAAATCCTTTTTTGTTGATCAAATGTTTTTCAAAAATGTATTGTATATTATATAACAGCTGCACATCACAGACCGGAGTCTCTGCTACTGTGGACCACGAAGGAGGCGATCATCATCCCCATCCCCAAAGACCCTGCATGGCATGGAAATCTCCTCCTCCTGGAACAATTCTACACCCAGCATATGCTCCCTGTGTTGGCCAGTAGAGAGGAGGACATTTAAATAAACATACTCTTAACACCCTCGGACTCTGCGTTGTGTTTCGTATGTGTGATGGGGTGTTATGCAGAGGGGAGGAAAACAGGACACAGCAGATTGGGATTGTGGTGGAGATGCTGAGCAGTTATTTAATTGTTGCGTGTAATTATTATTATACTGCGTGCTTCTTAGTTATTCCATCTTTTGCTGTAACATGGATCTGTATGTAACTCTATATTTACTTGTTATCTACCACACTTCCTTCTACATCAGTGGTCACCAACCTTTTTAAGCCCAAGATCCCCGACCTCGGCCTAGGTGAAAGGCAAGATCTACCTATTGCAGAATTGAGTGAAAAAAGACGGCCCAGACAATGCTTCCAATTTGAGGTCTTTTATATAGGCTAATTGCATCTGAATTACTGTTACAATGAAGGCTCCATAATCAGCTCACGGCATATAGACAGGGGTAAAGTGCTATTGGGGGGCGGACCTCAACGGGGGTCCGGGGGGATTCTCCCCCGGGAAGATTTTTTTTTAAATATTGAAGTTGAAAGCATCAATCTGGTGCACTTTGAGAGCAACATGCAGAGATCTATGGATACCTCTCTCAGCACCCATATGAAACAGAATTGTAAACAGATTTTCTTTTTCTTTATGGATATTTTACAAATCACATTAAACTGTATTCTTGTTTTACGGCCATATAGTAGGCTATTTCATACCTTTTTTTCATTTATTCTCATTGTTTGTATAACTATAATGATCATAAGGTGTGCCGCGGAAATAATCTTTTGAATAATTTGTGATAAAACGGTTCTAAACACTCAAGAGTCCTTTAGCTCACCTGAGCCCCTCAGTCTGACAGGAGAGGACTCAACTCCAGCTTGTTGTGGAAACGGCTCCTCATGTCCGTTAGTGCAGTTAGCTAACCAGATGCTAACGTCACGGTCCCCGCTAGCACCGGTACCTCTCTCTCTCACTCCCTCTCTATCACACTAAATGCGCTATCGCCACACACACACACAGAGCCGAGCTTGAATGACACAAGCACACGTGTATTTCCATGCAACTCTCTGATTGGTCTGGTGTCTTGCCTCCTGTTCACTGAACACGGGAAATTACAGTCCTGCCGTCGTCTCTTGTGTCATGATGAGGTTCACGTAAAGCACGGTTAATGTATTATATTATTGAGGTGTCTCAAATATACGTCAATCAAGTGGCACCTGCTAATGGGGTGGTGGATGATAGGTTTACATCTAAAAACGTATTTTTCAAACATTATTATTTTAATTTAATTTTTCTTTCTTTTGTTACTTTTTTTTTAACGGTCCGCGATCTACCCGCACCACACTCGCGATCGACCGGTCGATCGCGATCGACTGGTTGGCGACCACTGTTCTACATCATACACCATCATTATACATGGTGTATATAGGATATATATATATTTGTATACATATCTGTAAATTGTATAATTTTATTTTTCGTATTTGGGATTTCTCTTTTGTCCACTCAAATACACTTGGCCCTTTCTCTTTTCCATGTCGAAAATGGCAGCTGCATATTCTGCTTTTCTCGTCTGGCTCCCTGTCCAGGCGCGCCGGATTCATTTTAGAATTGGGGGGGCCAAAAAAAGTGCGTGTGTATGGCCCAATCCCAAACTACGCCCTAGACACTCCCCCTCCGTGACGGAGTGAACTCCGTGGAGTGACACATGAGGCTCCCTCCTGTCAGATGGAGGGAGTAAATACAGCGGCAAGCTTTGGGACAAACTCCCCTCTCTCCGGCAGAAACAGGAAATGCCGTAACGGCTACAACGGTTTCAAATCAGCATCTCTTTGACAAAAAATGTAAATGAATAACTCAAATAAAACTCCAAACATCTTTAATTGTGTTACTTTTTTGTAAAGCTCTTAGTTTTAAACCTGATGTTTATAAGCTTCTTAGTGTTTGCAACAGTCTGTAAATATACACAATTTTATAATAAAATGCACACATTCACCTTTTTCTAGACTAAACACAGGTATGATCCTAAGTTAAAAAAAAAAATGAGGTTATCATGAGGTTGTTAACATCGCAATTTATCACTATCGTTTAGTGGTTTTGTAAAGAATTAACCACTCTGTTTTTGTACCATTCTGCGTTGAAGTACCTTCTCTTTGCCCAAATAATCTACTAGCGGTCTCCTTTTTTCTGATAGTTAGCTGTACAGCTTTAACCGCCTCAATGTCCCGACAGCAAACCTCCATGCAGTTGGAACCAACCTGTTTCGGTTCAACAACGGCGGCGGTGGGGTCGGCGGCGGTTTTGACAGTTTCTGCGGCCGCAGACTAGAGCTGCTGCTTTTGGGTTCATCTGGCTTCGCTGTTTGAAGAAGGTCCAGCCTCCGGAGATGTGGTAGTCAGGGATGTGACCTTCCAGTTGTTAAATTTAAGTTTAGATTGACCGTATTTAGTTTTCTTCTGCGCTGGTTCTTCTGACATGTTTGCAAGTGTATATATTCTTTATATCTCTAGGTTAACGGCTGACACACACAGCAGAACAAAGGAACAAATAAAGTAAACAACGTAACAAATAAACAAATCTAAGCTTTTTTATTGTAATTTACATGGATACATTTGAATGGTGTGACAATGTCCCATTTGATTGGGTTACAATGTACATATTCTTCCTGTTATGTCTGCCTGCTTTATTTTACCTAATGCAAAGTGACCTGCTCCATCGAAATCGTTCGCATTGACCCGAAGACACATTTTGATTCCTAGCTTTCTAATGAGATCAGGATT
The DNA here is from genome assembly GCF_949606895.1 of Notothenia rossii. Lineage (NCBI taxonomy): Eukaryota > Metazoa > Chordata > Actinopteri > Perciformes > Nototheniidae > Notothenia > Notothenia rossii. Next base: position 71,636,475 of record NC_136903.1, on the reverse strand, counting down.
GTTTTTGTAGGCTACTCCAAATATTAAGCAAAATATGTCACATTATATAATGACTGTTACAGAGTCATCGTTTTGAGAAAAAGGCCTTTAAAGTGTTTCTCTTCTCTGGAATCCATCGATCTGATTGATTATTAGCGGAGCAAATGATCAAAAATACTACGGAGGGATGATATTTTCGTTTGGATTACTGCACTCACGGGAAACACCGGCTGTTGTTATGCCTGTTGTGACGTTAAATTACTCAGTTCTCCGCTTGTAATTATGCCATTACAAACTTCAAACCTGTATTTATCATCTGCATTTGCCGAAACAAGTTTAATATTCTGAAAGCCAAGACTTTGTTTATTTGAAATCAGATGAAAACGAACTGTAACGGACCCTGCCGTGTTATCTATGATTACTATGCCTTACATTCATAATTTCAGCGGGAGGGAGGGGGAGCGGCGCTGCGGAAGAGCAGAGTGGCCAGTGAGAGGCGAGCTGTGGTCTTCCCTTTACAAGCTTAAAAAATGCGTGTAGCTAATGAGATTGAATATATATAACAATACAAAATAACAAAATATACACAGCTAGATCAGATCGCGTTTTAGATGCGACTTTAGAGTAGAGGGGAATTATTGAAACGGGATTTGTACAGTGTTCCGCGCCGCGTGTATATACGTGTGTGTTTGTGTATTTTTGCGTTTGTGTGTATTGTGTTTGTTTCCCGGGGAAAAGACTCACGAGAAACACCGGCTGTTGTTATGCCTGCAGTGACGTTAAATTACTCCGTTCTCCGCTTGTAATTATGCCGTTACAAGCTTCAAAGTTGTAGGCCTATTTATCATCTGAATTTGCCGAAACAAGTTTAATGTACTGAAAGCCAAGACTTTGCTTATTTGAAATCAGATAAAAACAAACTGTAACGGACCCTGCCGTGTTATCTATGATTACTATACACCTTACATTCATAATTTCAGCGGGAGGGAGGGGGAGCGGCGCTGAGGAACAGCAGAGTGGCGAGTGAGAGCTGTCATCTTCCCTTTACAAGCTTCAAACATGCCTGAAGCTAGTGAGACTGAATATAACAATCAAAAATAACAAAATGTACACAGCTAGATCAGATCGCGTTTTAGATGCGACTTTAGAGTAGAGGGGAATTATTGAAACGGGATTTGTACAGTTTTCCGCGGCATCTGCTGCTGCGAAAATGTGGGGCAGGGCTGAAAAGGGGGGGGGCCAATGGCCCCCTGGCCCCCCTGCTTCCGGCGCCCTTGTCCCTGTCTGCTCATCTACAATGAGACAATTATATAATTAATTACTAATAATCATTTAAACCTGTTATTACCAATATTTCACAAATTCTTCATGCAAACTTAAGAGCACAGCTGTATGTTGAGTGTCAGCTTTGCTTGGTTCATCTTACTGGGGGGCAGCTACATGGATGTTGGTGCAGTCCACAATAATTTTGCAGTTGAAGGCAGAATGAATTTATTATTTACTCAGAATGAAGCACAACTTCATGTCATACAATACTTTGACTATTTTTAATTGTGTAAAAATATATGAATATTGATTAGCAAGCAGGACCTGCAGGAACAGAGAATGGTGATGGATGGAGCTGGGGAGAGAGAAGAATAAAGAAAACAGATCAACTTTATTATCGGATATTAAAAATTCAATTTCAAAACAAGTTGCCGCTCCTACAGTTTTCTAGTATGTAAAGATGATTTCACATGACCAATGTAAAATATCACACTCAATACATGTGTGTCTCTGGGGGATGCATTGTGCCTTTGATGTATATAAATAATATACCATAACCAAATACTATTACGTACAGTGGAAATCAGGTTGCCAGAGCAGGTCAGTCCAGTGTGCATGTTCCTCAGGGTCTCAGCAGTTACAGGTGAGGTAAAGAAAATAAAAGAGAAAAAGGTCAGTAACAACACTTTAAAGTAACAACACTGAATAATTATCTATTTTAATAATTTTCTCTCAGTAATCACTCAACTACTGTCTTTCCAACAAACAGATTGACTCACTCTCACTATCATCACAATGAAACACGTCCAGAAGAATGTCATGCAAAGCTGCCTGCCTTCCTTCGTTCGACACTGCCTGATCTTTTAATGTTCAATGTTAACCATTTGTGCAGATAGCATTAAGTAGAAAATATGCTAATGTGGCGTTAGCCTACCTCCCGCCCCCTTAGCACCTGGTGGAGGGGGCGATAGGCTACTCTTCAAATGTTTCACAAAATACTTACCATCATGACTACTCTTACTGTTTAACATTTTGGTTTACTTCATGTTAAGGCTAATACAAATGATAAGGCTAAGTAATGTAATGTAATGCTAACTAACATACTCGCTACTAGCTAGGTAGCTAACTTGACTATGCTCCATGCAAAACATGTATATTATCTGATATGTTTGGTCCAACGACTCCTGGTCCTTTCATAAGACGGGAAGCGATAGAACGAGCAAGTGGTATGATCTCTTTTGTGATTACAACCTGGTACAAAGCACACAGACATCTTGTAAAAGTGAATTTATTGGAGCAATCTCTTATATTTATTGGAGAGAATAAATCAGTCTTCTTCTTCCTCTTTGCTTTGCGAGTCGCAACCAGTCTTGGAGCATTATCGCCTATGACATCACTTACGCGACCCAGAATGCATTTGGGATTTGTAGTCTTTCTAGTTGCGTATTTTTCATAGTCTTATATTTCAACAGTTTTACGACAAACTGTGACTTTTTTTACATGGAAATGATTGTTTAAGATTGACAAACATCATATGTGTCATTCGTGGCACAATTCAAACGGGATCAAAAGATAACTTTTCTCTCTCCATTGACTTCAATGTATAATTTTCCGCTTCCGGGGTCCCATGGAGGCTCCCGGAAGGGGAGGGACTTCGCCGCTCTATAGAGAACCGCAGTGACGCGTCCAAAAACCCGGAAGTAAGTTAGCATTTTTAGCACTTCCGGTTCCTTCCTCAAAAAGCGATGCATTTTTTCCATAGGGTTTTGGAAAATTGCTCGAAATAAGGTCTGTGGTTGACACAAATTTAAGCGATAAATCACGTTTTGTTCTACGACATTAAATACATCAGCAGTGACTCCACTGGTGACTTTTGAAGAGTTTACGTGTGTGAAAAACGATGGTTGTTACCGAGTGGCTGAATAGGACTACAGAAATTGTCGAGGCCGTTGTACGTCATTACGCCGAACACGTAAACCCTCCGCTAAGTTTGTTTTCCCCTGTGTTCTGCCAATCTTTAGTATCTGTATATCTATATCTGACCATTAGAATCTGTATTTGGACACGTGCTGAGACTGAGTAGACGGAGATAGGAGTGAACGTTGAAGTGAGTGCGAGATTGAGAGCAGCTGGTGGAATGTCTTCTTTGAGTCCTGGAGAGGAGGATATGGAAAGTGCATCTGAAGGAGGATGGAATGAAGTAAGGAAAAAGACTTCAAGAAAGAAGATAGACATGTCAAGTGACAGTCTTAGTGAATCTGATTCACAGAATGAATTGAAGAAAGTAAAGAAAAGGATTGAGAATGAAGAGTGGAAAGTGATTGTGGAGTTTGGTGAGCAATCCGCAGCTAAGCTACATCCAGTGGCCCTGACTAAAGCAATTCACAAAGAAATTGGATCGATAAAACAAGCAAGATTTCTGAGCAAAGGACGGATGTTGGTTGAGTTGATTAATGCAAGACAACAGGAAAAGTTACTGAAAATGAAGACCCTGAATGAAGTTCGAATTAAATGCCATGTTCCTGGAGCAAATCGGAAAATACTTGGAGTTATCAGTGGAGTTCCCATAGAAATAGGCATAGAAGAACTCAAGAAGGAAATTAAAGGGGGGAAAGTGACTGTAGTAAAGCGTCTTCCTACTAGGTATCAAGGTAAGATAGTGGATAGTTTGTCTGTTCTTCTTCAGTTTGAAGAAACAATGCAACAGAAGATAATGATCGGTTGCATGAGCTTTCCAGTAAGAGAATTCATCCCTAAACCTCTGCGGTGCTTTAAGTGCCAAAGGTTTGGGCATGTGGCAGACAAGTGCAAAGCAACTAAGCCCAGGTGTCCAACATGTGCGGGGGAACATGAATATGGTAGTTGTACTGCAGGTGCTAAGGTGAAATGTTGTAACTGTGGTGGGGAACATAGTGCTGCGTATCAGGGCTGTGAAGTGCAGAAAAAGGCCAAGGAGGTGCAGAGATACAAAGTGCAAAATAAAGTCTCATATGCTGAAGCAACAGAAAAGGTTTCACTAAACATAGCTAGTAAATCCCAAGTAGCATCAAGTATGTTCTCTTCAAAAGATTTTCCCAAACTCCCACAGGCAAAGGAAAGCCCCACAAAGTGTTCACATAAGTGTGTGATAGGAGAGGATGCATTGATTGTTAATAAGTACAAGTTTGTGGCCTTTATTGGAAAAGTGGTGAATGTTGCGTTACAACAGACAAAAAAGAGGTCAAGACTGAAAACAATAGTGGAGGCAGCAGGTGAATTTTTGGGGATAAAGGATATAACCGTTGAAATGATACATGAAATGCTAGCCACCAATAATGATGATTCACAGATTGAGTAGATGAATGGTTTTTCTCATTCTGCAATGGAATGCTAGAAGCCTTATTGCAAATGGACAAGAATTCAAGACCTATATATATCAGTTAAAAGAAAAACCAGACGTTATTTGTATTCAAGAAACATGGCTGAAGACTCATTTGGACTTCATAATTGGGGGATATACTGCTATAAGACAAGATAGAAATGATGGCCAGGGAGGGGGATGTGCAATCTTTATCAGAGAAGTCATGTCTTATAGTAGGCTAACATTTAAGAACAGTCATGATTTAGAAATAGTGAGTGTAGAAGTTTGGATTAATAAAAGGAAAATTAGTGTCCTGAATTTTTATAATCCATGTAATAAACTCAGAATAGAGGAATTAGACAGTCTTTGCCAAGGAAAAGAAATAATATGGTGTGGTGATTTTAATGCACATAATACAATGTGGGGAGGGAGATCAACAGATTACAACGGACAGGTGGTGGAGGATTTAATGGAGGCAAAGGAATTAGTTTGTTTAAATAATGGGCAAGGTACAAGGATCAATTTTAGAGATGGAACAGAGTCTGCGATCGACCTAACTCTTGTAACAAGTGAATTAGCTTCTGGTAGCAGTTGGGAAGTATTGACAAATAACAGTATTGGGAGTGATCATCTTCCGATTATAATCAAGTTTGATATAAATCATGTGGTTGAGCTAGACGGTATCATGAGATGGACTTTTTCTAAAGCAAATTGGGAGATGTTTGCTAAATTGTGCGATAATGAATTGGATCAGATTGATATGGCAGAAAGTATTGATGAAATAAATGAGCAATTTACTTCAAATATAATTAAAAGCGCTAATCAAACTATTGGGAATAAAACTGGGAAACTTGGTAAATGTGTTGAGATGGTACCGTGGTGGAACAAAGACTGTAATGATGCAATCCGAAACAAAATCAGGCTGTTTGGAAAGCTAAGAAAGACACATTCATTACATAATTTATTAGAATATAAAAAGGCACAGGCTCAGGTAAGGAACATTGTTAAAAGAGCAAAAAGTGAGTGTTGGAGAGGATTCTGTTCAAGTATTGGGAGAACTACACCATTAGATAAAGTATGGGGAATGATTAAGAAGATGAGGGGAATAAGACATCAGAGTAACCTGCCAGTATTAGAGATTGGAGGGAAAGTTGCCACTGGTGCTTTGGAGAAGGCAGAAATTCTAGCTGAAAATTTGGTCAAAGTTCATTCTTCGGAAAATTTGACAGAAGAAGGTAAGATCAGGAGGCAGGAAGTGTTAGATGAGCATCCTAATGTATATGAAGAAAGACATTCGTCGCAGAGTGTTGTAAATATACCTTTCTCTATTCAAGAGTTGAGAAGAGCATTAAGTAAGTGTAAAATGACTGCTCCTGGGAAAGATAATGTATGTTATATAATGTTGACCAAATTAAGTGATTTTGCCTTAGGAAAGCTGCTGGAGATGTACAATAAGATCTGGGAGAAAGGGAAGCTGCCAATAATATGGAAAGAGTCAGTCATTATTCCTATTAGGAAACCTGGGAAAGATCCAACCAGTCCAGGCAGTTATAGACCTATAGCTCTGACATCACACTTGTGTAAAGTTATGGAAAGAATGATAACAGAAAGGCTAACATACTACATTGAGAAAAATGAACTAATGACTCCTTATCAGAGTGGGTTTAGAAGAGGGCAGAGTACTTTAGATCCACTGCTGTGCCTGGAGTCTGAAGTCAGGAAAGCCCAAGCGAACAAGGAGTGTGTTGTAGCTGTATTCTTTGATGTGGAAAAAGCTTACGATATGATGTGGAAGGAAGGATTATTAATAAAACTGGACATTATGGGTCTGGGAGGTAATGTATATAATTGGATTATGGATTTTTTGTTTGGCCGTGCCATCAGAGTCCGAGTTGGCAAGTCATATTCTCGAAGGCATGAAGTTGAAAATGGAACCCCGCAGGGGAGTGTCATCAGTCCTCTGTTATTTTCTATCATGATCAATGATATATATACACAAGTAGGATCTGATATTGGTAAGTCACTTTTTGCAGATGATGGAGCTATTTGGAAAAGGGGCAGAAATGTAAAATATATTGTAGCTAAGATTCAGGAAGCCATTAGGGAAATTGAAAGCTGGTCTCTGACATGGGGGTTTAGATTGTCGGTGGAAAAAACTGAAACTTTATTTTTTACGAGGAAAAGGATAGGTGAGGAGGTTAGGTTAAAACTTTATGGACAAGATCTAAAGAAAGTGAAGACATTTACATTTCTGGGAATATGGTTGGACGAGAGAGTCACATGGAGTACTCACATTGATAAAGTCGTAGATAAATGTAAAAGGGTTTTAAATGTTATGAGGTGCTTGGCAGGCACTAAGTGGGGGGCTGATAAAGCTGCTTTGAGGAACGTATACACGGCCTTAATTAGATCAGCCATAGAATACGGACTAATAGTGTATGGGTCAGCTGCATACTCTTCTCTTCAAAAATTAGATAGAGTCCAGGCACAAGCACTAAGGATATGCTGTGGGGCAGTAAGATCTACACCAGTGTCGGCACTTCAGGTAGAGGTCGGAGAAGTACCTATTTCTTTGAGGAGAAAGCCGTTAATTGTTAATTACTGGGCAAATCTACAGGGTCATAAAGATACTCACCCTACTAAACAAACTGTACAAACAAGTTGGGAAAGTAACAAAATAAAAAAAGAAAGTTTTTGTTTTTGTGTTTGGGAAATATGTAAGGAATTCAAAGTTAAGGAATGGAATATTAGTCCGACGGTGTTGTTATCAGCTGTTCCACCATGGTTGCTACCTCAACCTATAGTAGATTTATCACTATTGAAACGGGTACATTCAATGAAAAACAAATTCAATGTACAGGCTTATGTGAACACTGTTCTACATGAACAATATGGGCACTTTATAAAAATATTTACTGATGGATCCAAAAATCCAGAAAATGGTCTAACGAGTTGTGCATTTTATGTTCCTGAGTTAAAAGTCAAAGTGGGAAAGCGTACAAGTGATCACATTGCAGTATATACAGTAGAGATGATGGCTATCTCTCTAGCACTTCAGTGGGTAGAGGAAATACAGCCAATGCGAGTGGTCATTTGCTCTGACTCCAGTGCAGCTCTGGAGAGTATAAACAACTTCTCTTCAGAATGTCGTCAGGATATTTTACATGAAATTTTACAAAGCATGTTTAGGTTAGTTCATCTGGGAATTGTTGTTCAATTTGTGTGGGTTCCAGCGCATGTGGGCATTAGAGGGAATGAAGTAGTGGATCAACTGGCAAAATGTAGTTTGAAAGCAAACCAGATTGATATTATGGTACCCATCAGTAGAGCAGAAGTCAAATCTTTTACTAAAGTGGTTATCAAGCAACAATGGCAAAAACTATGGGACAGTAACACCAAAGGAAGACATTTATATCAGATACAAAGGGAAGTAGGAACAGGAAGCACTTGGGGGAGTAGTAGAAGAGAACAGAGCATTAACAGCAGGATAAAATTGGGACACTCTGGACTAAACTCATCACTGCATCTGATTGGAAAACATCCAAATGGCAATTGTGATGGTTGCCAACAACCAGAGACAATACATCATGTATTTTTTAGCTGCCCGGACTATAACAAACAAAGATTCATTCTGAAAACTGCACTGGAACAACTCAACATCAAGGACATGGATTTCAAGGCAATATTTGAAAGTAAATCAAGAAATGAAGCAAACAAGCTGATCTTCAAATTCCTCAAAAGCACTGGTCTGAGGACAAGGATTTAGTATGAACATTTAATAACTAAACAGTAGGTGGCGATATATGCTCCAAGTGGAAGCGATTCGCCATTAAAGAAAAGAAGAAGAATCTGTATTTTTGAAATTGTCGTTTTTAACACCGTAGTTTTACAAATGATAGAATTATTAATTACCAGTGTTTTCCAATTTTACTCGGCAGTTCGTTTCGTTAGCTAACGTTAGCTAAAGCTAGCGCTACTAGTTAGCTACGCAATGGTTTGTTGCTTTGCTACGGGTTGCAGCCACAGGTCTTCGCATGAAACGTGCTTGTTCTATCGTTTCCCGACCAATGTTTTCCAAAGGAGAGTCTGGATTCGTGCCATGAGGTAAGCTGACGTTACATTTTTGTCCATGTCACGGTGAAATGTAAATAATGGGTAGTGACTGTATCGCCGTTTTAGAGATGGCGCTGCTGAAAAGACCGCAACATAAGTAAAGATAATGAATACATCCTATTAAAACCTGTGTGGCTTATATGATAAGTCTAATTAGTACAAGCAGCATAACGTTTCACCATGTAACTAAAGATTGTAGACAGGGAAATCAGTTTGACATATTGAACTAATAACAAATCACCTCTAGCTGGCAGAGAACTCTCTGCTCCATAGCTTCTCTTGGACGTAAAATCACATGTACATTTTACATTTATATTCAATTTAATATTCCATCCCTCACATACTTTTGTATATATAATAACTTATATTTATTTTTTCTTGTTATGCAGCTGCAACACAAACATTTCCCAAATGGGGATCAATACAGTAATATCTTATCTTAATTCATTAAGAAATATAACTATTATAATTAGTGTAGCAGCTGACACCTATTTTCAATTTGGATTCATCTACCATTTATTTCTTTAGTTCAATTTTGATCTATAAAAATTTAAAAATAGTGAAAATGTTCACGAGACTTATCAAAGTGCAAGGTTATATCTTTAGATGTTTTATTTTAGCCTATGTACTGTATGTGTTAATGCTCTTATATGTGACGGGGTGACTTCCATGAAACTAATATTGTATATCTTCCCAACAGACGAGCTGACAGGAAACCTAACACTCTAACAACCACAACATTGCAACATCCTCCACTGAATGCATACGTTTAGCTGCCTTTGGCTTCATCCACTGACAGGGGGTGTCAGTGCAGCTGAAATTGTGGATGGTTTATTTCATGGATATTTCTGTGTTTTCTGTTGTGTAATATTTTTAATCTTGGGGCCTCTTCTCTTTAACGTCTACATGCTACCACTGGCTCAGATAATGAAGAACAACAAAATAAGTTACCATAGCTATGCGGATGACACACAAATTTACGCAACCATTTCACCAGGAGACTATGCTCCAATTCAAACACTGAGTAAGTGCATTGAACAAATCAATGACTGGATGTGTCAGAACTTTCTCCAATTAAACAAAGATAAAACTGAGGTAATGGTTTTTGGAGCTAAGGCAGGACGTTTAAAAGTTAGCGCTGAGCTTCAGTCTGCAATGTTCAAAACAACAGATAAAGCCAGAAATCTAGGTGTAGTCATGGACTCTGACCTGAGTTTCAACAGTCACATTAAAACATTTACTAAATCAGCTTACTATCACCTAAAGAACATATCTAGGATTAAAAGACTGATGTCACAGCAGGATTTGGAAAAACTTCTCCATGCTTTTATCTTCAGTAGACTGGAATACTGCAATGGTGTTTTCACAGGTCTCACTAAAACATATATTAGAAAGCTGCAGCTGATTCAGAACGCTGTTGCTCTAAGAAAGTGGATCACATCACTCCTGTTCTGAAGTCTTTACACTGGCTTCCTGTGTGTCAAAGAATAAATGTCAAAATACTGCTGCTGGTTTATAAAGCACCGAATGGTTTAGGCCCAAAATACATTTCTGACCTCCTGCTAAATTATGAACCATCCAGATCTCTCAGGTCTTCAGGGACTGGTCAGTTTTCTGTCCCCAGAGTCAGAACTAAACATGGAGAAGCAGCGTTCAGTTATTATGCTCCAAATATCTGGAACAAACTCCCAGAAACCTGCAGGTCCGCTGCAACTCTGACTACTTTTAAATCCAGGCTGAAGGCTTTTCTTTTTGTCGCTGCTTTTAATTGAACTATTCATATCTTAGACTGCACTGTAACTTTTATCCATGTATTTTTTCTTTTAATGTTTGATTAGCTTTTCCTTTTAATTACTGATTTTTAATGCCATTTTCTTAATGTCTTTCATTTTTTGTAAAAGCACGTTGCCTTGTGTTGAAAAGTGCTATATAAATAAACTTGCCTTGCCTAATAAAGATTTCATGTGACACATATAATGGATTTGTTGATGGGAATGTATGTGAATAAATTAACTCTAGGTTAACGGTACTCTTGCAATCACTACTCACCGACACTATAAACTTTGTCCCTCATGCTAGCCCTGACAACACCGGTAAGCACACCTTCATCTAGGCTGCACTGTTACGTGTCCTGACTTGTAGTGGTTCTCTCCTATCTACACTCTTCTTGTCATCTTTGTAAAACGATATCAGGACTGGTGATTGACACAGCCATGACTTCTAGTTAAATTCAGTGTGGCTAAAATGAAAAGCTTTGTTAAAATATGCAAGCGCGCGAAAGTCAAAGTCAGCTTTATTGTCAAAAATTCTACATGTGTTATACATCCAGAAATATCGAAATATCGTTTCCCACAGTGTGACATGTATACATAAAACAAAACAAAAAGGGCC
>NC_136903.1:71519073-71625186 GCF_949606895.1 Notothenia rossii | reverse complement strand
ATGCTTATGCATGCCTGCCCCAGATGGCAAACTTATATAGCCCTTGAGCTGCAAAAATGCTAAATGGCGAGAAAGCCGCCTTTTTCAAATAATGAGAGGGTTTGGCCAGTCTGTTGTTAGCGAGTCAAATAAAGTGAAATGCTGCATATCATGACCCTTCAGTTTGAGTGCTAGCCCTTCTTTACACATTAAATTATTTCCCCTATCGATAGACCAGTTCAAACCTTCCCCAGACAAAATCAGTTTTGTTATCCAACCACACCTGCTTCTTGAGCTTCTTCGATGCCATTGCCTGAAAGCAGAACTCTCAACAGGATGGATTTTTCTTGCATTCTGGTTCCAGTACAAATACCCTTTATGAGAAAAATGCTCAAAATCCAAATCTGATTTGATAAGGATTCAAAGTTTTTAACTCCTACAAGCGACAGGCGATTTACAAGATCAGGATTACACTAATACCTGCTGTGAGATCATTATGTCCCGCATTTAACCACAGGATGGCGCAATTCCAGATTTTGGACTTTCCTGTCCATATAGTACTCATATAATAAGTAAAACACCAATCATGCAGCAGAAAGTCTTTAATAAGACAACACAATCAGCTTAACAGCAAAAATACATGTTTTTAGTGACACACCTGTCATGTCATAAATGGCATGACAGGTGTTCAGCATCTTGGAAATGGGAAGTGACATACAGTATAGAAGATTAAACATTTAAAATATTCATTTTGTATTGAATGCCATCTATGCAATGTTTTTATTCAACGTGTGAATTTAATGTGTCTTTACAAAACACAAACACTGAAGGTTTTTATTTTTAAATACAAAAATAAAATCAGTAGCCTCTAAGTGATTAGCATTATCTCCATCACTGATGATCTATCAATTCACAAAAAAGAGAGAAGGGGGGGGGGGGGGGGGGGGGGGGGGGGTGGTATTAAGCGCTTGACTATATATATTCATGTGTAATGTAGACCTAACTCCTAGATTCCACCGGGTCCCTCTGCGGCGTGTTACGGCTGCGCCGCGGTTTTGGTCCGGCCTCCTCCGGCGTCATATCCTACCGGGCGCGTTTCAGAAGCGGAGCGTCTTGCCTGCCGGCTCGCAGTTTTTGTTGATTTGGGCATATTTCCTGGACAGGCTACTTTGTACAGATAAAGTTCATAATAATTGTAATATCCCAGTTATAAACGACATGAATCAAAGATGTGTTGCTGTATTTTAGTGGTAAAAAAATGCATTCTTCATCATAATTATTCTATATATATAATTTACACAGTGCCTGTAAACCGGAAGAGAACGCTGGCATTCTCTCCTCCTACTTGAAAGACTACGGAGGGATAGGGTCTGCAAAATTAGTTTGTTTTGTATGCTATATATGCTCTGACCGTTCCACTTCCTGCCTGCCCGACATTACCTTAGGTCTGTGTCGCGTCGAAAAATAGACTTCAATCCTATTTCGAGAGGAGCCCAGCGGCGAGACGCTTCTGGGACGCTTCTGAGCCGTAACGCGGCGCGTCTGGTGGAATAGCACCCATTAACTAGAGTGGCCGAGATCCTTGCGGACGCCGCGGCGCAGCCGTAACGCGCCGCAGACGGACCCGGTAGAATCTAGGGGTAATGACAGCATTTATTTCACAGCGTAACCGATGATGTGAGGCTTGATAAGGAACAGGAGTGGTGCTTCCACATGTTTCAGCTTGAGGTCGGAGAATCCAGCTGCCTCCAAAGGTTTCCACGTGTCCCGGACGATCTCACATCCATCCCCAAAGTAGTACCAAGGGGGCTGCAGAACATGCTGGAAGAAGTAGGTCCAGGTGGAGGGCTCTCCAACAACATGCTCCATGAAAAATAAGCCTCCACCCTGCAAAGCAAATATTTTTTATTTCCACACTGTGTACTTTATGGAACTTAAATATTGTGCAAGTTTATCTAAACCAAATCGTGAATGGTTATGAGCAGGACCTGTGAACTCATACTTGTTATTTCTTGTCAAAGTTATTTATTTTTTACACAAGATACTTTCCCGTGCGCACTATATACTTTCTCGTTCGCACGAGATACTTTCTTATGGTAAAACACATCGACCTGCCCGATTATTACACCATATCATTAGTTTTATGAAGAATATGTCCGGTCGCCAGGGCGTGTGTGTGTGGGCATTTGTTTATGATAGTGTCGTTCGTTCCGGTGCACTCCGGCAGGACTATAGCACTCCATCGAGATTAAGATCAAACACATTTTTCACTTGGGAATACACATATAACTATGGAAATCCAGATGTGTGTAAATGACTGTTCATGGTAATTTGAAAACAAATGCCGGTGTCGAACACACACAAACACACACAGAGCGGAGCTGAGCACAAAACACACACATCAAGCGCCCTTGTGACCGGAAATCTCCTTCAGTTGTGTGTGGTTAAACGCAGCAGCCTCGATCTCTATTCAGCTGTTCTAATGGAGGGAAACACAGTGAAGTAAACAGTAAAAGGCACAGCTTTTTGCAGCTGGTGCTGCTCTTCTCAGATTCTGCTGAGTTACACGTTACTGCCTCCAGTGCCCTGTACGACGAAGCCAGTTCAACAGACCCTGGATATGTTTGAGTTACCCGGCTTAACTAACCCTAGCAAACGCGATCTCGCTAAGCGGTCCTACGAAGCTGGTTATCAACTCAGTAAATCAACCAGGGTTTCTCTGTCCGGCTGAGAACGCGTTCACGTGAAAGGGACGGGGTTAGCAACTTTTGACCAATCATAAACATGGAGACGCGTGCTGACAGCGCAGGGTCAAACTTCATGAATGAATAATACATAGCAAATCCTGCTTCGTAGTACGGGCCACTGGTGCCGCAGAGATTTTATAAAGTGAAGGAGGTTTTCCTGCTATAAAATAGCTGTGGGCAGCAGATACTGTGAGAGTCACGGACATGAATTCATAGATCAAAGCAGACTGGTTTACAGACTCTCCTTTTTTGCAAATCCGGTGCTTAAAGAGCAACTTCCAGGTTAAAGACACCTGTGAATAAATGTGTAGGAAAATGATGAATACACTAGATTTTCCCAAAGATATATACAGAAATATACACTACAGTGACATCAGGCGTCGTTTTTGTAAGAAATGTTCACTTCCGCATAAAAAAGCCTCGGCACGTGACCTCCCGCGTGTGACGTAACACGGGGGACACAAGGGGGAGAGCGGCCGGTGTAACGTATTAATAAACATGGATCCCAATGCTAGTTTCGACACAGAAGACACAGAAGAAGTTGAACATGAATATTCAAATTCGAACATTGTAAAGTTAGCTATCATATATCAGGCTATAACTAACGTAGCATTGATAATATAGTAACGTTACTGGCAGGACTGTTGATAATGATCCATAACAGAAACTAATGCGCAAGTATCAGCCGTATCTCGCGTTACCTAATGCAACTCCACACTACGGTGCTGTGTACCGGAGGAGAGACGCGAGATACGGCTGATACTTGACGATCTGGTGGAGAAAGGTTGTGGAGCCTCCGTTGATATGCCGTTGTAAATGGCTTGATGGAAAGCAGGTGTGTAGTCGGGGAGGGTGCACAGCTGATTGCAGCAGGTGAGTGGAGGTTGAGCCGGTGTTACAGTATAAGTTGAGTCATGACAACTGGCGACATTCTATTATTTTCGTCATAGGAATCCGGGGCGTGTACATTGAGGACCCATTGTTGACTTACCAGGAAAGAAACATCGTTTGTCGTTTACGTTAATCTTTTGCTATATCTGCCTTCCTAAGATCACTTTGCTGCACATTCAGTACTCGTATGTGAGGTTGTGGGTGAGAGTCCGATATCGTGACGCTTACAGGGAGGTATCGAACATTACAAAGTAGGTGACTGTGTGGATGCCTGTTCAAAACATTGCAAACTTCAATAAATCATTTAAATTATATATTTGTGTCCGACTTTCATTTGTTCATCGTTCTTAATGGGATGTATAGTAGCTTTGATAGCTGTCCATACCTTCAGACAGCCTAAAAGTAAAACACAAGTTGTTTATTCACAGCCCGAACGCTCATCGAGATGACTGGATCAGTCATGACAACTTGTGATCAGCTCCGATTAAATTGTGATATCAATTCTGTAGCTAACCTCCAGGAAGCACGTTTATTTTATGAAATACCTGTATCCCTCTCATCACAACAAGACTGTGCAGGAAAAAACAATTACATACATGAAAATAGCCTTGATGCATGGGAATTAAACACACAAACTATCTTCCGTGGCTATACTGATATGTCACAGTAACGGTAAACCACAGAAAAGTAAGTCCAGCGGGGCACAAGTTGAATACTACGGTAGTTCTATTATGCCTTTAAGCCTATACGTTTAACCCATAAGAACCCGGACCCATTTCTACTTTTGGGGAAATTAAGGGGAACGTCATTTAGACTAAATAGACACATTTCTGACAAGTAACCTCCCTAGTGTCAAATATCTGGGCTTTAATGGTAAAGTAACTCTTATTTATAACTTAATTAACAAGGATGATGTTTTGGTTTGCATTTGTTTGAACATACTATGAATTGAAGAATAAAGCATATGTTAACTAAATATAATTGAATCAGCTAAATTAACTGAGCAGACCATAATCATATTTCTAATTGTGCATATATGTCACTCCGGGTTTACTGTGAATGTTTAGGGTTAAAGTCCCGATGTGACACCATGTGTCACAGCAATATTTATGGAATTTGTTTCATATCAATTTCATCAAGAAATGTTTCCACAAAAAGGTTAAATGTAATCAGAATCAGAATACCTTTATTCGTCCCACAGAGGGGACATTTACATTTGTTACAGCAGAAAAGAGCCGAAGACAGCTTAATGTTTAACAAATGACATGTCATGTAAGCATTTTTATTCTTAAATGGCTTGAATATTAACTTTAGCAACAAAAAACCTTTCCAAATCTAGCTAGTTCTGTCACATGTTTTAGCCTGACACATGGACATCTTGGACATGTTGTTATGGGAAGACAAAAGCAAATGACAAGGACCATGACCCCAGACTGTTCAGTGTGTGTCACTTTGGGACTTCATGAGATAAAAAAGGCTAAAGCTGTATAAGGAGCTTTCCAGAACATTTAAATTTCATGTGACACCCGTGTCTAAGCAATTCTGTCTGCCTTCCGTGTTCCTGTTGTTATTTACTTCCTCTCTGCCTTCTTCTGATGATCTATCTGTTAGTTTGTGTGTTTAATTCCCATGCATCAAGGTTATTTTCATGTATGTAATTGTTTTTCCTGCACAGTGTAGAGTCTTGTTGTGATGAGAGGGATACAGGTATTTCATAAAATAAACGTGCTTCCTGGAGAATAGCTACAGAATTGATATCACAATTTAATCGGAGCTGATCACAAGTTGTCATGAGTCTGATCCAGTCATCTCGATGAGCGTTCGGGCTGTGAATAAACAACTTGTGTTTTACTTTTAGGCTGTCTGAAGGTATGGACAGCTATCAAAGCTACTATACATCACATTAAGAACGATGAACAAATGAAAGTCGGACACAAATATATAATTTAAATGATTTATTGAAGTTTGCAATGTTTTGAACAGGCATCCACACAGTCACCTACTTTGTAATGTTCGATACCTCCCTGTAAGCGTCACGATATCGGACTCTCACCCACAACCTCACATACGAGTACTGAATGTGCAGCAAAGTGATCTTAGGAAGGCAGATATAGCAAAAGATTAACGTAAACGACAAACGATGTTTCTTTCCTGGTAAGTCAACAATGGGTCCTCAATGTACACGCCCCGGATTCCTATGACGAAAATAATAGAATGTCGCCAGTTGTCATGACTCAACTTATACTGTAACACCGGGAGCCAGGAGTGACAGCCACCACGCACACACAAACAACACAGACAGGGGGAAACAAACAAACAAACACAAAGGAGACGGCTGGAGCAGTACAGCCACCACAGCGTTACCTAATGCAACTCCACTACTTCTTACGGTGCCGTGTACCGGAGGGGAGAGAGAGAGAGCAGCAAAGGGGGGGGGGGGGGGGGGGGGGGGGTAATACGGTTTCCTGATAAAGCTGTGGAGAGTATACGTGTGCTGCAGGGAGGTGGATGCACAACGCACCCAGGAACGAACGCTAGCTCCGGTCCTTTTGTGTGTGGACTCGATGTCCTGACAGGCTGGTATTTGTGCAACCTGCACAAACAAAATACTGCACCATGATTACAAATGGTGAAATACAATGTAAAACTACCGAAAAATACCAGCTCGCTAAAACACAACCGCTCAACTCAACGCAACTACTAACTATACCCGCGGTCAGAGAGCGGAGATGTTTTTTTAGAGCAGAGCTCAAAATTGCTCCTTTCCCTCTGAATTCCTGCCCTTATGTCTCGTAAAACATATCAAATCCTACATTCACTTTTTTTTTAAATTGTAATTTTCAAGCAAGTTTAAGCATAAATGTAGAAAAGAAAAAGACCTGCAAGATGCTCTTTGAAAATAGCTCTAAACCCCTGGCCAAAATGTCCCTAAATTAAGTCCGAGTTTGAAATATACCTCAAATAATGTAGGCTATGCACTGCCATTTCTCCGCTTCTTCTTGCCCCTGTTGAACATGAGAGACTATTTGAGAATGTATTTGTTTTTTTGTAGCTTGAACGTTTTTCTTTTTTTTGCTTCTCTTTGTTATAATTATTATTTTGTTTGTTTTGTTTCTGACATGTTCAATACCTTGACTAATATATATAATATAATATAATATATGGGGGTTGCCGGTGCATTACTGGTGCATTTTCCTAAATGCATGTTTAAAGAAGAAATCATTGGAAATACAAGCAATATTTTCAGCCATCCAGTCTTAAAGACCATATGTGGCCTCCCCCCTGCATTATAACACACACATGTTTTGTGTATTTACAGAAAAATGATCAAGTAAGCACTAAATTATATAAAACCATGAGTGCATCCATATATAATTGTTGTGTATAATGTGCGGATACATGTGGTTCACCTATGTCCCCTAGAAATAGTTCATGTTTGATAATGAATGCTTTTTTTGTTAAATTGTTTTGCCTCAGGCTTACATATCTGAGGAGAATTAAGTGAAATTAAATTACAACACAGGCTTAATATTTATATTAGACTTGACATTCTGGATTGAACTACTGAGTTTCAATATATATATAAAGTAAAAAGATAAGGGCACCATTTATGTCGCCATACAGGTCAAAGGTATCAAGAAGCAATAGTGCAGGTTGGTTAAAGGTTGTGATAAATGAATTGGTAACAACAACCTAAGGAATTAAACAATCTTAATTTGGCTAGTGTGATGTGTGACATGTGTTAGGGATCATTTTTGCAACTCGTAATTTTTGTGTATCCATGTGTTAAAACAAATATATAAATAATGTAGACTTCTTTGCTTGTTGTTTGTTTAGTGAGCACGTTTTTAATCTCCAATGGTGAATGATTAATCCAGTAGTTACACAGGATTAGAACAGTAGCCTCAATAGAAATACAGGCCTTGACTTTGGACTTGTTCTTATTTCAGGAGTCAGGGTCTTACCGGTCTCAGCATGCGCCGTGTCTCCTGCAGGGTTTTCGGGATGTTGTTGACACTGCAGAGCACCAGGGTGCACACAACAACGTCTACCGACTCACTCTCAATAGCCCCCATGTCCTCCCCCGACGCCACCAAAAATCTGTCGAACGTGATGTGGTCGTTCCCTTCCATGCTGCTCTTCAGGTATTTCTTGAAATGAGGGTTGGGGTCAGTGCAGATCACCTTGCATCCGGGTGGATAAAACTGAAAATTGGTGCCAGTTCCACAGCCGATCTCCAAAATAGTGAGCTGCTTGCCATGCCTGTTGAACTCGGGTAGACTGCGAAACAGCTCCTTCTTCTTGTCGTGCATTTTGTTGTTGTATATTATTGAACATCGGTACAAACAAATAGGGAAGACACGTTTGTATATTTCATACATGCCGAGTGCTTTGATCAGATGAAGAGGCAAGCATAAAACATTGAAGATTAAAGTGCAAAATGCCATTATGAGAGCCATTTTTCCGCTCTAGACCCTGTGGCGAAGTCCGTCAACAACAGCAAACTGTCCACAGAACTTGCTGCTGTCTTTATGCATTCGAAACAGGAAGCTCTTAAACAATTTCAAAATAAAAGCTGGCAAATATCCACCCTAACGCAACGTAGTCTACTGGTGTGAAATAAGTTTGTCCCTCAATACTGTTACATAAATCAACGAATTAACCCTATCCCATGATTATCTATTTGTTACGGATTGTGTTATGTTTGAAAACTGCTAAATGTGTCACCATTGAAATACATTTTAACATTTACCTGAGTGGACAAACAAACAAGCAAGTAGCTATCATTAAAAAACTGTTGAAAAGCTGTAAAGAAAAATGAAAATAGTGTTGCTGAGAGACAAACATAAATAAATATACATGGAATGCATGAAATACCATTGACTATGATTTTTATTGATACATGTTTGACTAAATAATTACTTATTTGTTAAGGTCAGTTTTGTCCTGAACAGTATTTTGTGTTTTGCATAATGACATGTACGCTACATGTAGGGGAGAGATGGGTAAGTTGAGACATTTTTTTAGTTGTGCTGTCCTCTAAGCAAGGAGAAATGACACATAGTAAAAATGAAAACACACACACCTATAATTCAGGATGTCTCATATCAATGGCAATGATAATAATTCATATTTGATCAAGGGCAGTGAAAATATTACTTCTTGAAAAGAAAAAGTCTTGTGGCTCAACCTGGCCCAGTGTAGGGATAAGTTGATCCAGATGGGGGGGGGGGGGGGAATTGAACCACTGTTCAAACCTGGGCATACCTGTTCAAACCCGGGCACACCTACAACAAATCTTAAAGGTAACTATAAACAATAAATAACAAACCAAATACAAGCTTAGTTTTTCAAATATTTTTAATATAAATTTCGATTGAATTGATTGATTTTTTTTTAACATACAAATGGTGATACAATTTCAAACATCTTACCAATCAAACACATGGTAAATTCAACTTTAAATGTATAGCCTACAATGAGCTCTTATTATCAACTTGGCCTACTTTCATTCATTTCTCCATTGAAAAACTGGCTCAACTTACCCCAAGGCCCATGGTTCACTTTACCCCATAGCCACCATTTTAGAAAAAATAGCCTAGCATTACAATTCAGAGTCATCTTTAGCTTAATGATTCACATGGTTTAATACGCTGCCAACACATCAACATATATGTGTTTAAACCTGGATACTTTTTTTTTGACATGACAGCCGATATAGCTGACATCTAGAAAATGTACTTTGACAAGCAAAAAACATTTTTTTGTAAAAATGTTTACTTACCAGACCACAATGAGTATCTCTCTTTCACACGCAATGAGAAATGGGTGGAGCTTGCATCATTTCTGGTCACTTGATTACAACTATAAGGCGTTGCCTGGTTACAGTGGGTGGTTCAACTTACCCACTGGCTCAACTTACCCCGTTCTCCCCCTACCCTTAATCAAATACTTGTCGTCGAAACTGTGGAAAATGGCCTTTGGGAGTACACTCTTCCATACAAAAAATTGACCTCCTCCATGGCAATAGGTTTGAGTCTATCCTCAGCACTGTGCAATGGGAAGGAGTACATAATCACTGGCCAACCAGATGCTGTGTCATCAGTTGATCTTGGTCTGATTTTGTGGGAATTCCAGGTGTTGACCACTTCATCAAGTTCATCCTGCGTAGAAAAAAAGCACAGTGTTACTGTCTTCACTTTCTGTATTCATTTGTTCCCACGTTGTATTTTCTGGTTCCTACCTTTTTATGTGCAACATTTAGAGGCGAAACTAATCTGCTGTGTTTTGTGTTACACCTGTTTAATCGACGCACTGGATAGTTGCAAAGGCAGAGCAACGCAAGACGTTAAAGGAAAACTACGGAAACCAAAGGAAAAATGCATATAAAGTTATCAGCCCCTCTAGGTGAGTAGCAGCCTACGAGGTACGTTTCGTGCTGGTTTTGTGTAATTGTGTGCGGTTGAGCTGCAGGTTTGTGTGTGTATGGATGTATGATAGGAGCTAGCTTATGCTACATGCTATTGTTAGCTTGTGCTACTTACTGTGTGTGATATGTGCGCCGTTTATTGTTTAATTGGCGGCATTAACAGTGATGACATATGCATATATTACATATTTATTTGTTGTTTACCTTTTATATTTTTCTGTCTTATAACCCAGTTCTCACGGGTTGGAATAGGTCCCACAAGAATAAACCCCGTATTTAAACAAGACCTCAGCCTCGTGTCATTTACTGGAGGGAGCTACACACAGTAAATGTAGACGACATGTCTTAAGAAGCTTTCGGACATAACTTCTACCTGTCTAGATGGAGGCTGAGGTTGCTGCAATGTCCATGAACATAGTGAATTATAATATTATTATTACTCATACTACTTTTATTAATGACTAATCTCAGAAAGAAATACAATATTTTACCTGAACAAGATTAAGGTAACAGAATTGGATAATACTTTTGTCCAAAAAGTCTCCTGTGAAGTGCCCATCTTCCTGGAGAGTTTGGAACAGGTTCATCCAGAACTGCACACTCTGTTTGCGGAGTATACCCCACCATCCTTCAATGCGCTGGTTTGCTTTGCTTCTTCCATAAAGGAAACTTTTCTCCCCAGCAAAACTGTCTGGGTGGTTCCTTCGCAAAAACATCTGCATTTCTTCAACAGAAACATTTTCCGTGCCCCTGTCTGCACAAATCCTCTCTGCACATCCACCACCTGAAGCTGTTTTGATAAAGTAACTTGCAACTACTTTAGGATCACTGATTGTGGTATAGGCCTCCATCCATAACACATAGCGGCTAAAACCGCAAATATTGTTTTGGGCCCCCTTCAAACATAAGCGCACGCTGATGCGCTCACACACGCACGGACATACACAACCACTCAGAAGTGCCACATGTATAGGCTATCAATAACAGCCTGCCCTGGCCTCAGACCACCACATCCTGACAACGGCACAGCGAACTAAGAAGTTTCCTTTCCTTGTCTCTGGGGAATGGGCCGGTAGGCCTTCATAGACCAGTTGCTATAATATAGGTTTTGATCTTGGCGTCGGGGGTCTCAATAGCGCCATAGAGTCCCCTATCGGTTGGGGCCCTTGGGGGAACTGTTGGACCACCGCCGGGCACAGCCAAATCCGGCCTCTCCTCCTACCTAGCTGGAGAAGAAGGTTGCACAGCCACGGCCACGGATACAGCTTCACTTGTGGAGCTAGATGGCAATGATGGTGGTGAGGCAGGTGAGCTATCGTTAGCCTCCGGCTGCCGCTGCACGTCAACTTTGCTAATGTTAGCGCTCAATTTCGAGGATGATGTATGACAGAAAAAACGGTCTAATTTAGTCAGTTTAGCTGTTACATCTCCTTATTCTCTCTTGTCCTTTCTCTTTTGAGCGCTGCTCTTGTGCTTTGGTTTGCTCTACATTATAAATGCAGACTATTCCTTTTTTTATAATGCTACCGAACTTGCTGCTGCAGCTAAAGTACAGGCAGGCCTATTCAACTGGCGGCCCGTGGGCCAGATGCGGTCCAGAACCAACTCCCGAGTGGTCCAGCCTCCCGTAGCCAAATTCCTACACTAGTACAGACCATGCACGCAACACTCCGCGACCTTTTCGCGACCGACTTGAGCACGGGTCGGATGCTGCATTTTCCGACGCTCCCCAAACACATCACATCTCCGGCACAAATCACAGTAGGGCCTGGCTCATTTCGTGGCATCTGCAGGCAGTGGCAAGTACTTCCGGCATCTGCCACAGAGGCCGCTACTCCGTGGTATCTGTGGCAAGTATATGCCACAGCCACAACTTGCCGTGGCAAGTAAATGCCACAACTTATATATGCCACAACTTGCCGTGACAAGTATATGCCACAACTTGCCGTGGCAAGTAAATGCCACAAGTTAAGAGTTAAGAGAAGGTTTACGGTAGCTGCCACCCGCCTTCCGTGGCAAATGCTGATATTTAAACCCGTATTTATCGCGTAAAATGTCGCTGTTTTGGCATGACTTTATCGGACTGATCTGTACACAAGACTGATGATCTGTTACTGATGGTCCGATCATATTTTTTAAAAAGATTAAACATATGTTCAGATTTTACTTGGAGAACGTGGTTTGTTAAAATAAATAAACGTGCTATTTTTATGATAATACTCAAGATATAGCCTATTATTAGTAAGTTGACATAAAGATCTAACATTGTTGACCAGAGGTGGGAAATAGGCTAACTTGTATACTCAAGTACTGTACTTGTGATTTAGAAATAGCCTAGTTGTACTTTAGTTGAGTATGTAAATGGTATGTTACGTAGTAGGCTACTTACCCCACTACAACTCAGAGGTAAATTGTGTAATTGTAGCCTACTCCCCTACATTTATTTAATACGCTACCTTTAGTTACTTACTACAGATTCTGATTAATGATGATACATATAATCAAGTCTTAAATCAGACTTTATAGTTACTCCTGGAGTAAATTCACAAGATACCCTACTACAGTATACAAAGTCATTAAAACTAGCTGCACCTTTACCAGCTTTGAGAACACTTTCATGATCAATCATTATAATGAAAACATGTAATATGCACTTTAAGTATATTGTTATGCTAATCATTTTGCGCTTTTACTTGAGTAACATTTTAATGCATGACTTTTAGTTGTAACAGAGTATTCCAACATTTAGGTTGGCTACTTCTACTTTTACTTCACACTAGAACCACAAGGGGTCGCTGTATAGCCTACCTAAAACCACCAACGTGTCAAATGAACGAATGCATTGATTTTCAAGGTACAATGTTATTTTATTTATCATACTAGAACACAATGAGTGTTGCCACTACATTGCCGTGGCATGTGCCTTGGCATTTGTGGCATCTCCCACAGAGGCCACTACTCTGTGGCATCTGTGGCAAGTATATGCCACAGCCACAACTTGCCGTGGCAAGTAGGCTATATGCCACAACTTGCCGTGGCAAGTATATGCCACAACTTGCCGTGGCAAGTAAATGCCACAGATGCCACAACTTGCCGTGGCAAGCATATGCCACAACTTGCCGTGGCAAGTATATGCCACAACTTGCCGTGGTGCCACAGATGCCACAACTTGCCGTGGCAAGCATATGCCACAACTTGCCGTGGCATTTGCGCATGCTGAACGGGAGTTGCCACAAGATGCCAGAGTTAAGAGAAGTTTTACGGTAGCTGCCACTCGCCTTCCGTGGCAAATGCTGATATTTAAACTCGTATTTATCGTGTAAAATGTCGCTGTTTAGGCATGACTTTATCGGACTGATCTGTACACAGGACTGATGTGCGATCTCTATTTTTCAAAAAGATAATAAATTATCATTTATATTCAATTTTACTTGGAATAGCCTACGTGGTTTGCTAAAATAAACAAACGTGCTATATCTATGATAGTATGCTAAACATAGGCCTATATTGTAATAAAAAAATTAATATTGGCAAGTGAGCGTTGCAACGCAAGCCCTTGGCAATTCTCGCTTCTTGAGGGGAGTTTCCACTGCTTGCTACGATAACCAGGTGTATTGTTACTAGTAAAGACAAATAATTAAAAATAAATATCTGTATTGACACAGCAACGTGTACAATGGTGTTATTAGACTTGGCTACAGACTTAGGGCAGCTGTAACTGATTGCAGTTGCCACTGCTAGTGAGATGCTAAGATTTATATTTTATAAATGAGGCAAAGGACAGTTATATTTGATTGTACACATGTATAAATGTGTTATTTTAAATCCAGGCATATGTACTTAATTTGTATTATTTTCGTTGTTAAAAAACAGATTAATGTCATTGTATCTGTTTTGTTGTTTAATATTTTAATTCTGGTTGAACATTTTTATTTAAATGCTTCAGATTATTCTTATTAGATATTGATATCGGTGAATCCAAACAAACCATGTTATTCCGTTAAGACAATCATGACAGTATATTAAAAATCAAGACACAATGCATGCTTTTTTATCCATCCTTTTATTGCGTTTTGAAAGTGGTGAACAATTAACATGAAGAATGTTCTCTTAAGCATGATACTCCAAGCAATCCTCATTTAACCGTATAAAGTTGATTTAATATGTTGAGGAAAGAGGGTTACAATGTAATATAATTACACCCTTGTTAAAACTTTTTGTGTGCATCAGTAAAAAGGTTATATGTCATGCATGCAAATATCAAATCATTGTGTTGCTAATTAACATAAACAGATTTTGATATGATACGTTGTATTTAATTTATTTATCTAAAATGTTGAAATCTTTGCGTTACAGCAAATAATAATAATAAAAAGAAACAGGAAATAATTTACACATTATTAGTAGATATTTATCTACAGAGTATCTAAAGAATAAACAATATAGCCTACTGAATATGTAAGAATACACTACAATAAACCATCTCACTAAAACCAATAGAAACATATATTTGTCTTTCTTAACCCTTTCATCCATGAATTATGAAAGCCTCACTCAGGATTTTTTTACCAATTGTTTTTATTGCTCTTGGGGCATGAAAAACAAGATTTTAACTCTAGTTTATTTTTATCTATTTTTTTCAAATTTAGAACATTTAAAAATACATTTAAAAAAATAATTTTAAGGATGATGTTTTCCTTATTAATAAGTCACAAATCACAAACTCAGTAAATGAACACTGACATAACAAAAACACAGAAAATGACCACTAGTTGTCATAAAGTAAAACAGTAACAATAGGAAATTACAGTCTTTTCAAGTGAATGTATATATTTATATATAAAACAAACAATAGAAGCACACTTACTGTCAAGTAGCCTATACCAACATTAACATAAGATAATCCTTATGTGTATTATGTATGATGGAAATCCATCAAGGGTGAAAGGTTATATCATGTGCACAGCTATTGCTTATGGCAATGAAAATCGTATTGGTCCCGCCATGCGTTTTAGAAGGGGGATGATTTTAACCGTTTTTATTTCAGGGGGGATGCCATCCCCCCTCAACTCGAGTACCGACTATTATCATAAAAATAGCACGTTTATTTATTTTAACAAACCACGTTCTCCAAGTAAAATCTATAGAACATATGTTTAATCTTTTTGAAAAATATGATCGGACCATCAGTAACAGATCATCAGTCTTGTGTACAGATCAGTCCGATAAAGTCATGCTAAAACAGCGACATTTTACGCGATAAATACGGGTTTAAATATCAGCATTTGCCACGGAAGGCGAGTGGCAGCTACCGTAAACCTTCTCTTAACTCTTAACTTGTGGCATTTACTTGCCACGGCAAGTTGTGGCATATAGCCTACATGCCACGGCAAGTTGTGGCATATATAAGTTGTGGCATATACTTGCCACGGCAAGTTGTGGCATGGTTGTGGCATTTACTTGCCACGGCAAGTTGTGGCTGTGGCATATACTTGCCACAGATACCACATCTGTGGCATATACTTGCCACAGATACCACGGAGTAGCGGCCTCTGTGGCAGATGCCGGAAGTACTTGCCACTGCCCGCAGATGCCACGAAATGCGCTTGCTGTCTCTCACAAATCACGGATGTGATGACAGATTTCATTGCGAGGTTGAAAGAGAACTTTGCCGGTCGATTTGATGGACTTGCTCTGCCCACAGAGGTGATGGGCTTTGCCAGAGACCCCTTCACTGTTGCAATAGAGGGGGACGTATCAACCAGAGCAAAGGAAGTGGTCCCCTGCATCGACAAGGGGAAATATACACTGGAACTTATTGACATGCAGCGCACTAACGGGCCAGCGAAGTTTTGGAGTGATGTCAAAAAGCAGCAGTTCCCTAACGTTCAGAAAGTAGCAATCTGTGTGCTCAGTATGTTTGGATGATCAACATACACATGTAAATCAAGCTTTTCACACATGAACTCAATCAAAAGTAGCACTCGCTGCTCCCTGACTGACAGCACTCTTCACCAATGCAATAGGATTGCAGTGACATCCTATGAGCCAAAAATCACTGCTCTTGTTCAAAGCAAAAAATGTCCCTTTTCCCATTGAGAAAGTCAGCGATGACAAATCACAAATGAGGTGACAGTAAGCACCTAGTTTACTTTAGTAGACGTGTAGTGTAGTATTCATTCATATAGTTACCCGTATCCCTTGTTATGGGTTTGTGCACTGAAGGGTTTGACAGTTCTTTCTGTATTCATTTAAATGCACTTTGTAATGTGTCTGGGTCAAATGTGACCAAAACGTATGATTTTTTTGTTATTACTTGAAAAGTGAAAAAATAGTATTGCTACAGTAATACTTTGTGTTGCATTGGAGCTCTTTAGCTGTTTTCTTTGTATGTGAGGACATTTATTAAGACTGCTATTATTGTATTCAGTAAATGCACTTTGTGATGTACCTGGTTAAAAAAATAACCTGAATATTTGACTTCTAAAGCAAAAAAATGTAATGCTACAACTGTGTACCTTTTTTCAGATTCTGTTAAATTAATGATAATTTGTTGTGTTTTTATGCACTTTTTGACCTACCTTTGTTAGATGAACAATGAATAAAAATTGCATGTTTTTCATCGCAGTAATATGTGTTGGTTTAAAATGTGTCACTACCCGCTTTTTACAGGCCGCTGAATGTCTGGCCCAGCTGAATTTTGTAGTTATAAAATCTGGCCCAACTGAATGTGTAATTAAATAGCCCTGCAGTACAGGTTGATTAAACGGTTCGCTCGTCAGGCAAGGTATCACATGACCTGAAAGGGAGCAAGGTCAATGGACAGACAAATTACAAATTAATTTAGGTTGCTTGGTTACTTTGAAGACTGCGTGAACCGGTCAATGCCGTTGGGGCCCCCCAAAAAAAATATAAAAAAATATATAAAAATTCTTTTTTGTTTGTTTGCATGGGCACCTTGCCGGCTCTTGGCCCCGATGCGTTGCACCGGCTGCACCGTCGATAGCTACGCCACTGCATCCATGTGCCAAAGTGCATTTGGCCCTCTGCATCTGTACTGACGTCTTCTCAAGCGGTGGGCTCGTCTTAATTCCACACCTTGTGGATCAACCAGTTTGATTATGCGTCTTATGCTATCTTGTGACACAAGGCCCTTTTGAATTGCACAGAGATGTAGCCGTATCCCTGCATCTGTCAATTGGTCATGATCTCATGCTGTACATAAGCTAGCACTTCCTCCAAGTCAGACTGGTTCTTCCTCCTGAACAGGTTAAGTCTTTTAAAAATTCTCTTTAATGTTCGGACACTAATTACAATGTGATTAGTATGTGCCAAAATAGCAAGTATTTCTTTGTTACTGAGGGAAAGTCTGAAGTAGTTTAAGTAAATCATCCAAATCCGGCCCTGCAGGCATTGTTGCAGCGCAGCAAACTGATGTAATGCAGAATATAAAGAGGACAATTTGGTATTCGTAGGAGTGGTTGTAATTAGGCATGGGCGGTATCATTTTTTTCATACCGTCATACCTTGTTGACATCATACCGTGGTATACGGTATATGACGGTATCAGTCCCAATTTAAGGGGTCATTTCTCCCCCCAAAAAATTTTTTACTCACTATATCAACAGCCCCACCAAAAATATTTTCCACCAGCCGCCACTGACGGTATGACTTGGGTCGACTTGAGTGAGGTGGCGTTCGGCGGCAAATAGATATTTCGAACGTATATTATATGTTCGGTGTAAAATGCAGCCCGAGCCGGTAGACGCTCGCAAAGTGCCGCGACGTGCGCGCAAGTGCAAAACAAGGGCTGCATACATGACACATAGTGCAAATGGCACATTTTGAGATCGGATACAGGACGCGTTTGTAGATGTCCGACGTTGTTTCCATAGTGAGCTAAGTTAACAATATATCATCATACATAAACATTTTCCGGGAGTAAATACTTGACTTATTGAATAAAGTTTGCTATATTCACTAACTAGTTTGGCAATATTATTCCGTGCATGTGTTAAAAACCTTATTTCCATTTGATTCATTGGATTACTCGCGTGAATGTTTAGCACATAAATGCTTTCGTTTTTAAAACCGTCCGACCTCGACTACAAAACCATCAACCAGTTGCATAGGATTAAAAAATGTCAACACTCACTCACCCCGTCTTAAACATTCCCAAAGAAGTGCCTCTGTCTCTCGTTGTGCTGGATGAAGTCACTGGCGACGAGTAAACCCAAAATAGTCCCAAACAGGCGCAGAGGCATTTTTCTTTTTTACTAGTTGTCCGAGTTCGGTGCCGGCAAATGCTGCCGCCATCTTGCTCAGCTCAGCTCTGTGCTGAGCTCTGAGAACGGGAAAGACGGCCTCCCCTGCCCTCTGCTGGCGCGTGCTGTGCATTACAACCAATGTCGTCCCTGTCAAAACTCCGTGTCAGTGTAATAGAATGAAACGCATCTGTGATTTGGCGCACAGTCTGTGACGTCACGGTATTGAAAATCATACCGACGGGATTTCGAAATACCCTGGTATACCGTAATACCGTCATACCGCCCAAGCCTAGTTGTAATATGGCAGTTGAAGTTGAATTGTACATCAGACAATAACGTTGCTTTTAATCTGCAAAAAAGAAAAGAAAATACATTGTTTAAATATTGTAAGGTTAAGACTCTTCTTCCTATTTTACACAGTATGCTCAGTAAAAGTGTCCATTACGGAGATCTTATTTATCAGGAACACTTTATATGCAGGAACAAAAATCCTACCTTTTAATTTGAAGCCAGAAAGTTTTAAACACTCTTAGTTAACATCACTAACTTGTTTCATAACATGTGTATTTGTTTACAATATCATTTTTCCCACAACCACAACTGTCTTACTCCATTCTAGATGAGATGATGTTTGAGATTTTGATCATTTTTATGGTTAATAGCCTTCTGATTGTCAGCTAGCTGCTAGCTGCCTTGTTAAACACACTTAATGAAATCTCAACGGAAACATGAAAATGTTGTTTAGTCATCACTGTTCCAACAAGCACAAACTTGCGTGTCAGCGAACTAAACCATTATTTACTGAATTAGATGGTGGGGGGGGGGGGGGAAGCCATAGCATATAAACTAATGCACTTGCTGCTAGCTCATCAATGTCTGCATTTCACATTCATATTCGCCTTTTTGTTGTTTTTACGAACGCTTTTTTTTACGAATGTTTTTTTGTTCTTCGGAGAAAGTATTTTTCTCCCCAAAAAAATTAATGTTTTTTTGTTCTGAGGAAAAAGTCAGAATTCTGATATTAAAGTCAGAATTCAGAATTTCTTAAATTCTTTTTTTTTTTTTCAAATCCTTCCAAAAGAAAATTCATGTGGCCCTAATCCTCTTCCATATAATACAACCATGAATAGGACACGCAAACTTTTAACGTTCGCCATTCAAGCTAGCGGTGAGTGACGTTACGTTACTAGACAGAAACAAATGTTTGATGTATTTTAGAATAATTGCTATATATTTAATTAACTATTAGTTCCATAGCTAACCATTGGTTTTAACTAAGTTAACTTTAGCTGCCTGAATTTAACACTCAAATGTACACAATATGTAACTATTTAATGGTAATGGGGTTATGTTCAATGCTTTCTTATTGAAATGCACTATAATGCTGAAATCCAAAGAAGCTGATTGAATGAAAATGAAAGCCAGCCCTTTTATTTCATGCAGACCTGAAGGTGAACTTCTTCCAATGCCCACCAGGTGGAGACAGTGTTGGGTTCAAAACACCTCTTTTATAAAATCCCACAACCCTGTATTTTGAAGGGTGAATAATTTAGAAAAAGGGTAAAAAAAAAAAGAAGTATTCCATAGACTCAATTTCAGCTGTGTTAACAAAGCTGTACATTTTTTTTAATGGTTTGTCTTGCAAAAGAGAGCAGAATAGAACAACAATGAGCTCAAAAACCTTCATTGCATGTAGGAACACACACAATTTGCTGAGTTACCCATATATATTGTTTTAAAATCTGTTTGTTCAATAAAGGTAGACAGTGCAGAGTGAACTGTATTAAATAAATCAAGGTTTGTAACCTTTATCATGTAGGACATGCAGTTATGGGACTGGGCTCACAACCCTAATACATGCTTACATCAGAAATCTTATGCTTAAGGGACATACCAGACTATGAGTATTGATAGGGGTTTGTGGTTACATAGACAGTTGTTCGGTCGTTTGAATATTCATGCAGAATACATTCAAAGGTTGGTCACTGTCTATGTAATGTATTTGTCTTAATTTCATTAGTAGGTATTTTCAAGAAATAAAGGCTTTTTTATATGCACCAGTAAAGCACAGGTGTAAATATCAAAAATAAATGATGAGTGAAACGAATTTAGCTGCTTTAGTTTCTGGTATTGTTCATGCTGGCTCACTGACTCTTGAATCGTACAGAGCCGTCATTATGAATTACGAACACCTGCTTCTCCTTATATGCCAAAATGTCGGCTCGGAAAATGTATATAAAATATATCCAATACCAAACAACTTTGTACCACCTAAAGCCATTTTTTGTTGTTGAGGTAAATATTAAGATAAATACCGTATAGGATATGTTCATAGTTCAAAATTGGTATACCTTAAACATCACACATTGGTTAGCTATTGATTTATAGGTTGATTTAGGCTGGATTTAATAAAAAAATACAACAATGAAACTTGGCTACTGCCCCGCTGATAGGCTACGGAATTAAAAAAATGACTTGTACATTGTAATCATGCACTTAAAACTCTGAAGTATTTTTAAAATTAACTATGAAAAATAAAATGTAAAAATGTCATATCAAACTTACGTTTGTTAACATATATTGAAAGATGCCATCACCTTCATTCTCATTTGACTTCCATGTCTGATTAAAAAAAAACATGTTATCATACCCCTAAGTTTTTATCATAGCAGATAAATATAAAAAAACATATGTTGCCTATCGCAATACCCATCCCAACCAGAATATCAATGTCCGTTGTTACATGAACAGTGTTTTTTTTTTCTGCTTACGATGCTGCGGTCTCTTGTCCGTTATTGAAACTAAAGGCATTTACCGACACTCCCTAACAATTTGCTGAGAGTCATCAATTATGCAGGGTAGCCGCACGCACAGGGAAGGAAGATAGCAGCAACAATATGGCGACAGCCGTTACTCTGGACTCTTTTCTACATCTGCAGTTCATTGACAGCTGTCTGGATTTGTGTTAATGCGCAATAAAGTAAGTAGACTGTCTGATTTCTGCTTTGTCTGGTTTTTCATGTCGTGGGATGGATCGCAGTTCTACTTTGTCGACCGACTGCATCCCAGTGCCGCAGAGCGGTCCCTCTCTCAGCATCTTCTCCTAGCGTCTGTGGAGGGCTCCTTGCCAGTACATGGAAAAATATGTATTCGAGGTACCAGATATAAGAAGGGTAAATGTGATTTTCTGAGGTGACACACGGATATGTGAGACGACGAGGTAGAAAACAGGGAGACAGCAGGTTATTTGGGGTGTTGGCCTGTCGCTGGATGGAATGACATTTCCCTGTGTCAGAATGTGAAATATACGCATACGGGATGTTGAAGTGAGATCATGTGAAACTTCTGTGAGTGCAGACAATACCGAGCCTGCAGGCTCCGAGTGCATGAATAATGCGTCGCTTGCAAAATCATTTTAGGTAGCAATTTCCTCGTTACCATTATTTTATAACTATGATAGTTTCACTCCCCCCCACCCCCACACTCCACCTCTGCGCCCCCTCCCTCTTGCAATCTCGTAGGAGACTGTATTGCGTGAGGAGGTAGGTGCGTCTTTAGTTTGGCAGTCCTCAAAGGGGCCGCGGCACCCTTTTCTGCTGTTTTCACGCAATCTCAGATATTAAAAACACATTTTCCATTCAGTATTCCTCTAGACCCGCACCATGGATGCTGTAGGACTCGATCGGCTTGTCTATCTATACGGGTGTGGTATAGCCTTAAGACCGTTTTAGTTCTCTATTTATTTATTTTGCTGTTAATATTTTACCTTTTTGGATGTGAAATTCGGTTGTGCTATGGGCTGCTTTGACTTGAGGCCAGGGATGTGTTGTCAGGACATGGCTTGTGCATTCAACTGACCTAGTATGAGTTTGTTTGTTAGAGCATATAGCAGCAATAAACCACACTGCAGTATTTTAGGCTTTGGCCCTACAGGAAAGCGGCGCGCCTCGCTATTAAACAGTGGACTTTCCCTCTCAGTAAATGAAAGGCACCTGCAGGATGAGATAAACAATGTGAAGGGAGCAGGTGTTTTTTAATTCCACACGGGGAGAAAGTTAACCGAGGTTTTCTTTATCTGTGTTTATTTCTTCAGTGGCCTGGTATTCTATGCTTCATCAACCGCCCCCCCTCCTTCCCCCTATCCCTCGTCTGTCCTTTGAGGGATAAGAACGTGTTAAACTGTATTATCATAGCTCATCACATTTCCGGTCAGGACGACTTAACCCTACCTGAAATGGACTCGGCTCAGGAATGAAGTGGCACCCACCCCTATAGGACATTAGGGACCCCTTAGATATTTCTCTGCCAAATTAATCTACCAGTAATTTTTGACTCGGGCTTGTTGGGCTCAGCTATTCTTAGGGATGCTGTGCATTTGAATTGCGATGACATGACAGGCATTACTTATTAAGACATCGCTGCAGAAAATGAAGGATGTGTAAGTTTTTTTTCCACCGGCCCATGTGGCTCCTCCTCACTAGCACCGTGTCGCCGCGATGTCCGGTTCTCTCCATCTGATATCAGGTCAGCATCACAGTGGATAGAGCACAATAGGAGTTTTCAGCAGGTGACGGGACGGAGGCCGTGGTGCGTTTGGATGCATTTGCTCCGCACAGAGGACGCAGTAGGCTATACAGGAACATTTTTGCTAAACGCTGCTTATCCGGACGTTGACACGCTTGTCTTTTGGGAAACACAGGAGCCTGCTGGAGTTGTTAGTCTTCACTGTCATCCATTAGCTTTATTCGCGGAATCCCTTAACTCATAACGGATTTAACAGAATCGGTATATGTTATAAGCTGCGAGCATTTGGTATACCAATTACGTGCGGTTATATCATTCACAGTAATTGATTTAAGAGTGTACATAGCAGTGTTTTTTTTACGACATGTGATCGTCAGATTCTTGCGTTTTATGCCTTGTTTCTCGTATGACCTAAGGGAGTTAATGGAAACCGACAGCATTGAGCAGCATCTGCAACATATTTAGACAGATTCCCCTGGTCGCCTTGCCTGTGTTATAGGAATGTCCCAGCGTTTTGTGGCAAGTGCAGGCTTTATGCACTGTTGGCCATGCTATTGCATCCTGGTTTGAATCACCTTGACGGTAGATCAATTGATGTAGCGTTGGTAGAAGGAGACTTGGAGGTTGTGCCGAGGTTGGGTTACATGAATCAGACTTCATTCCTCTCCTGGTTGGCTGTGCTTTTTCTCCGAAGATACTGGGCTGTTGGATCTATACCTGCCTTTGGATTCCTTCTCATTTCTTTCTAATTTCTTTCCAGGTCTGTACCCTTGTTATAGTCTTCATTAATGTTGCACACACTGTCTATTTTTTATGGACGGAACTGTGACTTGATTTTCAAATATGTTGTATCAAACACTATGACCATCAGCCAGCTGGGGAGAGAAATGCATCTGTTTTAGGAGTCTGAAGACATGCAGATGATATTGTTATTACAACCTGACTTTTTAAGCAATGAGTCAAAGCCCCAGAGGTTATAATATAATTTTCAGTCCGGCATTCATTGGTTGACTATATATTTTAACACACTTAACACTTAGCAGTTAACTGTGCTTTCATATTAGTCAGTCGGTATTTAAGGATGTAAGACACCTGAATGCACACAGTAATCTGTGTTGGGTGTGCTGTTGAATGTGATAAACACAGGCCACGTTTAATTTCTCTTAAGCCAAAAAAGAAGCAGCTGGATGGGTTTTTCACAGATAACAATGAATGAATTAGTGTTATGCAATCAACCCCACATATACATTTCTTGACCACCCATCCCAGTTACATCAATTTAAATACTTGTATCTGTATTCTTTGCTTGATTTAGGATGGTTTTGGCTCCTTGACATGTTGTACAGGACATATGTAATAGCTTGTGTCCTGGAAGCCTACTTTATACTATATATGTTGACAGTGATAGCTGTTTGGGCCCAACCCGAGAGAGATCCACATCTAAAATAATGATCTTAAGTGCATAGAGCTGTAGGCCTGGATGTTTAGTCTTAGTGAGACCATCAGTCTCATTAACATCCCCTGATTCATTGTTAATATCAACAACATGGTAGTTTATGGATATACATAACTCTAAATTCAGTTTTTTGGCATGGTTAGATGGCATAATTCAAGGAAAGACACTTGGGAGAGATTGAGACAAGTGAGTTCCTGGTGGGATAAAGAGACCTATTTTCCTCCCTGTTAAGGTCACAAAGATGAGAGCAAAAGGGAATTTGATGCTGTCTACTATATCGGCTGGGTACCTGGGTTTTGCTTTTTGTGGATACAGGATCAGTGCTTTAGTCATTAAGGTTGATGTAGAGAGCAGAAATAATGCCTACTGGCCCATAATGGTTTGCACTTTTTCAGCTTTATTTTGCTTTGTTTGCGTTCCTTAGCAGAACTAGAAAATTCCATCTGCAAGGCTTTCAGCAGCACCGAAACGGAAAAGCGATGCCAAGCAACTGGACTAACATGTGTGTCAACACATTTAATCATAACCATCCGTGTACTGTCCAGTCATATTTATTAATAAATGTAACAAAATGCAAAATGACATTATTTTTATCATACATTTTTTCCTTTTGTGTTCCATAATTTCTTTCAACATCCTCTTTGATCCAGACCTTATGCACACACTTTCTCACTCTGTGTCCCTCTCTTACTCACAGAGCTGGATGTCTCTGATGGAAAACAACTAAAGGGGGAATAGCTGCAGGATGAAAACATGGCCGCATACCTTATGTCACCCCCAGGACCTGGCAGCTTCAAGAAATTCACCCCAGAGTCACTCCTTGATATCGAGAAGCGCATCCAAGCGGAAAAGAACAAGAAGCCACCCAAACCCCGATCGGACAGTAGTCACCGTGACACGTCTGAAGAAAATGAAGCCAAGCCCAACAGTGACCTGGAGGCTGGGAAGAGCCTGCCGTTCATCTACGGCGATATTCCTAAGGGAATGTCGGGCGTACCGCTGGAGGATTTGGATCCATACTATCAAAGCCTGAACCTGAAAGTGAGTTCTTACACAGGCCATGCACTACCCAGTTTCACCCAAAACACTTGAATGAAGGAGCATTTGCTTAATGTAGTTAAGAGGTTTATAGATAATGACAGATTTTAACACATGTTTTATTCAGCTGTTGTGCTGAACCTTCAAGTGGGTTAATGTTTACCCTTTTTTCTGTTGTGAAATTGCTAACATTTTAAACTAACTGCCATACACATAGGTGATAGGAAATTAATTGCAATATCAAATTCAGGTTTCATATGAATTCATTCAAAATTGAAGTTATTGTGTTCAATACAGAGGAAGATAACCTTGAGAAATGCAAGAGCTTTTGATACTTTTAAGTCAATGCTTCAGAGGCTTACCTACAGTCACTGCATTATTAGATCATAGAAGACCTATCAGTGTTTTTAGTACACCTGTACAATTAAGGAAATTCCATTAATGTAAAAGCAATTCTGTCCTCGGTCAGTGGCTATTCTCATACATGTTCCTGCAGGGTTCATTTATTATTTATGTTAGTTCATGGTGAAGATGATGTGACAATTTAATTTAATATCTATGTTTATGTGCAATTAATACTTCAGCTCATTAAATTATGTTATGATAAAACACAAGGAATCACAAGTGCTCTGTCCAAAAGCAGACAGAATGCATACTGGCAGTGGAATAATTATTGTTATCACAATTGTATCGTTTTTTATGCGCTGTTACTTTGATCAACATTCAATTCTGCAATGTTTCCACTGTTGTTCAAATTAATCAAAACAAGTGGGTTCGCTTAAGTACTGTATGTAGTATGCACAAATATTTGGATTCTCATCCCTACTGCATTAAATAATGTTAACAGATATTTAGTAACTCCGCCTCTTGTATCAACATTTAAATATGGACATGTTTTTTGTAATTACACACAGTTTGCTACTCTTACTGTATTCCCTTAAGAAAATACATGGTCAGATATACGACGTTTTAGAAATTAATAAGATGGTCTGAGCAGTATAAATCTGTCTTTTTCGTTGAACGTCATGACCTTAAAACTCAAGTAAAAGGCGATTGACAGATGGTATGAGTGAAGGAATCGCAACGATGGAAGCTCTGGTATGGTGACAGAAAGAAGCTTAACTGTATCTTTCCATAACTAGCACAGGTCTGAGTAGTAGAACATTTATCAATGTGACCAAAAACATATTTGTTGAGATATTTTGGTTATTGGTTGTGTCTTTCTAGCCAAACAGCTGCCGTGGTGCTAATGTAGCAGCCAGTTGGCCATGCTAACAAGTTGTGGATGTGCTCAGTACATGATTCGCTTGAGCGGTGGTATCAATGCTACTATCGTTCAAAATCATATTTTGAATTTTCACCTCAGATATGCCACACACTCAAATTGTTTCTAAATAAGCTTTTAAATTGATGCATGATAGGTGTAGATAACACAAACCTGAATCTCCCTATTTTCTCTCCAAATTATGTTTTTGATAACTTTCTATGACGTCCATATCTATGATTCATTATAAACATACTTAAAGATTTCTATAGCTTTTTATAATTATCGTTATAAGCAGTCTTTATAATGCTTTATAATAACAATCCTTTCACATAATAAAGCTTTTTACAATGACTTTTATGCATCATAATACTTTTTGATTTAATGATTTTTTTTACTAAAAGCAAACAAATTATAGCAAACTTTTAACAAGCTTGTAATGCATTTTATCAGTGAATACCTCATAAATCTAATCACTCATTAGTGATAGGTCACACAATGACCTATTAGTGTAGAATATAATCCGGGGTAACGCATATGTATGTATGCATAACAATTATGGGTAGTATAATACACATACTCCTTGCAACATACAAAAAAAGCCATGTAAATGATGAATGAATTGTTACACTTTATAAAGCATTTTCAATGTTTATCAGTGCTTAAAACTACAATTTATCTTAACTTATATACAGAGCTATAAGCAGATTTTAACGCAATATAAGTATGCTTATAATGCAATATAGACACGGGTGTCACAAAAAGTACAACCATATCATTTTTAGAAGAGAACTAGAACAAAACATTTCAGTTTTTTTTCGCACTCTATCTTGTCTGTGCCCTTAATTTAGTGCTGCACTAGCTAAATAGGAATGTGAGGGCAGAAGATGGCAGGAGAAGACAGGAAGTGGAGAGAAAAGGGCAGGAGGGAATGCAGAGCCTTCCACTGTATAGACATTTGGAGTAGCCAGTCTTCTGTGTGGTGATAATGTTTAAGAGAATCTGCGGCCTGTACAGCAGCAAGAAGCCCCGTCAGCAGACCGGCAGTCTCAGCCAGCAGCACTCCCTCATAGGGCGGAAGAAACTATCAAGTGGATTTGCCTTTTGTGATCTATTGATTCACGGCATAGTTCAGTGGTGGCCACAGGAAAGGGTTGCATTCTTCTCTTATTATCCTTCCCCACTTATTATTATTGTCAGTTCATTCTTCTTTACCTCCCCTACTTTCCTCTGTGGCATTTCATTTTGGCATTTGGAGGAAAGTTGTTGCGGAGATCTTTGTCGTGGCCTCCACTCGTATGCCTCCTGTAGCTCCCATATGTGCGATGGGGTTATTTATAACAAAACATGAATATTTGTGATCTTATGTTTCTGTAAAGAGCATAACTGATATACACAGAACATATTAGGCCCTACAAAAACTTGTAGGGCGGAAAACTCCTCTGGAAGAGTAAAGACCTCAACGTTTTTCGACACTCAAGTAGAGTATAATACTGTACTGTGCATTTGTTTCTTATACTTTGTGTAAGAAACAATGCAATGAATGCTGTACTGATATGGTCTTTGCTTTAAATATATAATTAGATGCGTCAACAGGAGCGCTGATATTGTATTCCCCTTGTAAGTCTGTGTGTGTCATCATGGCCAAATGTGCTCCTGGAGACACCTTCTGTACTGGGAAGTACCTCAGACGCCATTTTAAATACTTTGCCAGGGGCTTATATTTCTGTTCGTGGACAGATTTAGTTACCATGCTAGGGTCACAACCGTGCAACAAGCAGTTACCTAACTCAGCAGTGTTTGGGATACAAAAATGATGGTCTATTTTGAAGCAAAGTCAAGATGGTCTCTAGTTTCACAGTAAAGCCAGTCAAATAAATACAAATCTTGAAAAATAAACATGGGAAATTAAGCCCTTATTCAGCTTTCTCCCAAGTTGTTATTGGCAACAGATGTGAAATATGATACCACCTACATTATCAGAATGACAGGGTTACTTTTCAAAACAAGAAATGGTTCAACTACAAAATCAATGTTCTTTCCAAATGTTTTTTGGTCA
This sequence comes from Notothenia rossii, assembly GCF_949606895.1. Lineage (NCBI taxonomy): Eukaryota > Metazoa > Chordata > Actinopteri > Perciformes > Nototheniidae > Notothenia > Notothenia rossii. Next base: position 71,596,531 of record NC_136903.1, on the reverse strand, counting down.
GATTTGTATACCATTTGAACGATGAATGGATACTCAAGGTAGGATGAGATACATTAGTATATAAGTGTATTGTATTATAATTTCTTCAATTCCCTGATAAACACAAACATTTTGTTAATCTTAAATATAAAAATGAATAATCACATCAACAACCTGAGAAAGTAGTTATCATACAAACACAATCACAGTTACAGCCCTTCTTTTTCTGGCTTCTAAATAGCTACACTAGTGCAGTCATTGCAATGGTTCCTTGCTAATTTGCTCACTTTAAGGTCATTTCAAAAGAGTAGGATGTGGCAGTAGACTAGAGAGTTAGTTTATCAAACAAGGCTCCTGACATATGTGTATTTATTAATAAAGCTTATCTTTATTCCACTTAGTCAAGATCTGCTAACCTCATCACACCAATCTATGTGTTGTGTCAGCAGGAGTAACAGGTTAAGACCTCTTCTTCCCTCTCCCTCTTACTATTATTCATATCAATAATTTCCTAATCCACTAATGTATTTGTCCTTTATCATACTTGAGGAAATGTCTCTTAAGTATATTCATGGTTAGCGTCCATTCTCCCTCTGCTGTTCCTGTTCTCACCTTTCCTGGCTGCTCGTCTCCTCTACTCGACGGACAGTCATCCTATCGCTCGCCATTGCTCTGTATGTCAATGAGTGTGTCAGCTGCAGGAAACCTGATCACAGCACTCATGCATCAAAGAGAGGAAGAGGGGGCAGTGGTGAGGAGGAGAAATGCAGCGTTGCAGTTCTTGTTTTCCCCTGTGATGGGGAGAGGACTGCCTGGGTTTTTCAAATGTCTGATGTGATTAGGCAATGTTAAAGCTGCTGTGGTCATGCAAGAGGGATGAATGGAGGGCATAGTGTTTTAGCGTGGACTGAAGCACACATATGTGCTTATGTTTAAAGGGGCGGGTTATGATATACCTGGAAGTACAGTTAATATCATGATTCAGCTGGAATTGACGATGGAACCGTTTGGAGAACAGGTTTTGGTAATGCAGAGGCTTTATTCTCCTCCTGTTGGTGAGCGTTTTATAACAGGAGTGTGCAGCAGACCAGTCATTGCTGCTCAGACTTCTGCAGGGCAGCAGCTACTAGCGAGTGCACAAAGGGAGCTGACGGCTATAGCAGCAGCAGCCTCTGAATCTCAGCATGTAGCACTGTACACACCATTTCATTATGCTGCTGTCCCACCATCTCTGTCTGTGTGTGTGTCTCTGTCCATTACTCTCTCCCATCCGCTGCCTTCTTCTCTGGCGTGTCTTTTTTTCAGCGGTAGTAAATTAGAAGAAGGGCCAGGCTTTAGTGCTTTGTCTGAGTCCTCAGTCTCTGATGACACAGCATCCTCCTGTACTGAGCTGAGTGGGGAAGGGATGGGGGTTGGGGGTTGGGGCGTGTGGGGGAAATGTGCTTCCACTGCTAGCTAGGTTTCGTATAGAGAAGAAGGGTGGGGTTAGTAGGGGAAACTGGGATTTGCAGCACAGCTTACAGGTAAAGAAGTGGGATGACGCATTTTTTTGATGTGGTATAATATGCAGGGAAATGAGTTTGCAGTCACACATTGTTTGGGACATGACTGGCTGAGTCCTCAATGCAGTGAGCTCTATCAGACACATGATTTATGTTCTAGAACGCTAATACATGTCTCTTATGAGATCAGCGTTATTTTGTCGCAAAGCATCAACGTTTTATGGTGAACAACGTGAAAGCTGACATACTGTTGATATTTTTACTTCTTTGAAAATGGAATCAGAATGCACTTAGTCAATATGAGGTGCTTGATCCAGAATGGGCTTAAATCCAGCTAATAGTGTATGTGTGTCATGTTTTCTCCTTCCAGCCTGCAAAGAGGCTTGTGAATACAGCTATGTTCTTGAAAAGGTCTTATGAGTTCTGATTTACAGTATGTCTTGGTTCATGAAGGTCATGTAGGGCTCCAACTAACCATTTTTAAATTATTTTTGTAAACAGATAATACATTGTTTAGTCTATTAAATATCATCATGATGAATACAGTTCCATGAACGACAGATACTATTTGACATTTAAAAAAAACGTAAGCTGCCTGTTTTCACATTGTATAATGGATTATTATACCCTAACCCTTTTTTTTTTTTATCATTTAAGGGCTTAGTTTATTGCCATCTTCTTTAAGGTCTACAATCCAAATCTGCTGTCAGTTTTGTGAAGTAATAGGCCAGTTTTTTGTCAGGCTGGGGTCGTGGGATGATTAAGAGAAGTACCCACGCACGCACGCACGTGCACACACACGCACACACACACACACACACACACACACACACACACACACGCGCACACACACACACACACACACACACACACACACACACACACACACACACACACACACACACACACACACACACACACACACACACACACACACACACACATTCCCTGGGCTTAGATCTCACTCAGCTCTCTCTGTCCCCTCCTCGTCTCATTCTCAGTTTCTCTCTCTGCCTCATGCCTACCCAGTCCTCCTCCTCCCTCCGTCTACCATCCATCTCAGGTTTGGCTCTCTCCCCTCTGCAGCTCTCTGGCTTTCTGTTCTGCATCACTCCCCCTCATCTCTCTCTCTCTCTCTCTCTCTCTCTCTCTCTCTCGCTCTCTAGCTCTAGCTCTCTCTCTCTCTCTCTCTCTCTAGCTCTAGCTCTCTCTCTCTAGCTCTCTCTGCTGCTGTCCCATACCCCTGCAAGCCCCTCTTTATATCACTGCTCCACTATTTCTCCTTCTTCTCCCACGCCCAAAACACACACACACACACACACACACACACACACACACACACACACACACACACACACACACACACACACACACACACACACACACACACACACACACACACACACACACACACACACACACACACACACACACACACACACACACACACTGTCCTTGCAGCTGCATTCTGCCTCCCAATTCTTGCACATGTGCCTTTTTCTTTAACGCTCTGTGGAGAATTAGCAACATTTCACCAGCTTTGCAGCAAATAAAGTGGAGCTTGCTCTGCTGAGTTGTGTATTTATATTTTATATTCTACATTCTATGAGTACATCATAACGTAGGCAGTTTGCTTAAGTAGTTATGTGTGTTTCTGTGTGTGTGTATGTGAGACTGTAGAGAGTATTGTGTTACGAAGTGTAATCCATTGTGCCTGTCCTCTTTCATAATTTATTTATCCATGTGCATAGATAGAACCCCTCCTCAGTTTCTTAATATTACCAGTTCACTGCATGGGTGAATGTGTTTCCAAATCTTCTATCCAGTGACAATGAACTCAGTGTCACTAAAACACTCTGTTTACCCACTTTACAGAGTTAATCCAGGAAGAACTGAGTGTTTGATTAATCAACGGATCACTGTTAAGAATATAAACGATCAAGAAAATATCTATCATGTGTTCATTGAGTTTATGGTTGTAATAGTGCTTTAAAAATAGCCCATCACAATGCAGCCTTTGTAAAGAAAAATAATAGGTTTAGTATTTGATAACCATCAATGATTGATCAGTTCTTGAATAATGTGGCACAATCAATTAAGGAAATGGCCTTACATTTGCATCCCTTGTTGTAATCGTGCCAGGTTGCCAAGTTTGCGTCAACAGCATATTTTTCTGTCTGCAAATTGACACACTTCATTGAGTAGCTAAAGAAAGCCTTATTATAGTTGAATTCCATATTTTTTATGAAATTGTATTTACCATATAGTTTAGATGATGAATTACATTGAAGCTTGGACTTTGTAAGGACAAAATATGTGTTTTCTAAAACATCATGTGTAAAAGATGTTTTTGCCTTCGTAACTGAAGTTTTCAATGACATTTTAAAAATCCATAGGCTTCACATTGATTAACATATTGAACATAGTTATGCATGCGGGGGCATCTGTTAAGTGCTAATGAGATACCGCTCATTTTACAACCTCCCCTTTCCTCCACATACTGTATTTGCTTGTTCAGCAAAACACTTGACCTCTAAAAGAGAAATGTACCCTCTGAACATGACTGTAGGTCTTGTGTGTGTTCCTGTTTGTAATGTGTCGGTTTAGTATACCTCATATCTCCATGTGACGGGAATACAAGTGAGAGAATATTTGAAGTAGTGCAGATGCTTATTGGCATAAAAGAACAGAAGACGGGAAGGGAGGGGGAGAGAGAGAGAGGAGTCTTCTGATGCAGAGAATACATTTTGTCTTTCCCCAGACTGCAGACGCTATTTTTAATTTAATTAGATTTCAGGACACCACTTCTCTCAGGACACTTCCAGTCGCCTTCCCATTTCTTAAGTGTTTCCCGTGGTGTGAACCATAAACTTGTTGCGGATGTATTTTGATTTATTTTGTTCCTGGTGCCATATGCATATTAAAGATCAAAGACCATTTATACTGTATGTATGCTCTCCAGCCAGCGGGTACTCCTCCAACTACCATCATCATATCATTGTGAATGCAGTTGTTATTATTATTTTACCTCAACGTTAAGGGCTACAGTAGAGTTTGCCCTTTGTTATTTGCTGAGGCTGCGTGCATGTTATCTGATGGACAACATGTCCGCAACTTGTTTTTCTGTAAATTGAATTTAAAAAAAAAAAATAGGTTAACACAGTTTACAGAGGCTGTTTACTGCATTTACATATATATACATATATTTTGAAACAAGGATTGTTTATCACCTAAAGCAACATGATGTAAGAATCTTTGTTTTTCTTATTTAGCCCCCTAACTGTTTTAGAGTGCAAGTCACATATACACTGCTATTGCTATGATAACATTACTTGCAAAAGGATCAGAAGCTAGCGTGTGCTGCTAACACTGTCGAACATCGAACATGTGCAGTTACATTATGCTGCTTTAATGTTGAAACGGAGGGAGTTAAAATTGAAATCAGTTTCTGATATTATTTAATTTCTTCATCGTTCTCCAATACTGGTTACATACAGGACAAGCTTGTCTTTATGAAACCTGTAAATAATGTCAGTGGTTTCATAAATACACATGAGGGGATGTGGTAAAGGAGGAAAAGAAACTCGGACAGCATAGGCATTTATTACTTATCCAAACCACACATTTGTCAAGTATCCCAGTACTGTATTTGTTTATAAATAATGCTCTTACTTCTTCCTCAGACCCTACATTTTCTTTGTCCAAATATCTGCACTAACAAACAGACAATGCAGCCTCACCCAAGAGCACAGCCCCACTCGGCCCAGTGCTGTTTATGGGTGGGGAGTGGTTGCTGAGAGCCTCGAGTCAGCAGATCTGCTGCTGATCGATGACAGCATTTGCGGTTCTCTTCCAGTAAGAGCTTTAAACTTGGGGCGAAGAGAGTCATTTGGCCACAAAGAGGGGAGAACTTCCCATGCGTCTGGCTGCTGCTTGCGGAGCTAATGTCATGGTGGAAAGATATTCAGGACAGAGACTGATGCCTCCTGGACAAAGGTTCTCTTATAAACATTTGGAAATTACTAAAAATTATGAAGTGCTGGAAATTCATACCCAACGTTTTGAAAAAGAGACTTGGATATGATGTGCCTTTGAATTGAAGGGGTCTTTTTTATGGAATAACATTTTAAAATTAGGGATATATATCATGTCAAAATATTGTTTATAGCTGTGGAAAAAGCTATCAATAGAAAATGGTGTAAGATGGAAACTACTACTCAGGAAAAATGGAAAGAGATCGTAGAGGAAATCCATATAAAGGAAAAACTGACACATTGACTGAGACTGCAAGAATCACAGTTTGAAGAAAAATGGGAGGAATTGTCAATATTTAGAAACCAAAGAGGCAACAAGGATTACCGATTACAACTGACTTAGTATGAGGGACTGTTTTGAAAGCTATACTGCTGGCTCTCGGGTGACTGGACACAGAAGGAGTGGTGTCAGCAGAGTAACGCACAGCCCTGTGTCCTTGTCATACTGACTATGTGCCCATTTCTATACCTTTTATCTTTTTTAACTGTTATTATGATGTTTGTTTTGGACAATAGACGGCCGTTACAATCTGAAGTACTCTGCCTACTGTTTTCTCAATGTATAGTTCCCAAAATGGGTTAAGCGACAACACAGTAAGCACTCTCCTCAAAATGCTATGTTCTGATGATATACAGTATTACCTGCACTGTGAGAATCAGTTAGAGCGCCCCGTGACTAAGAGGTGAGCTCAGGACTCACACCAGCTGCTCCGTCAAGCTACATTCATCTCTTCCTAAAATAAGATGCAAAGACTAGCGGATCCTGTGTCCTGAATAGTATGAGCCATATAATCAATGATAGCCTAAATGTACTAACTTTCTTTGTCCTTGTCTTTTTCTCCCTCTCTCCACAGACATTTATAGTCTTCAACAGTGGGAAAACACTCTTCCGCTTCAGTGCCACGTCCTCCATGTACATCCTAACCCCTTTCAATCTACTTAGGCGAATAGCTATTAAGATTTTGATACACTCATATCCTTTCAAGTGATTAATTTCTATGTTTTTCTGTGAATGAAAATAGATGTTTCAGTGTTTTAAACATGTGTCTTGATTATAATTCAGCCAAAGAGTAAGGAAACCTAATGCATCGTAAGATCTAAATCTCTCTTCCCCCTGCACCTCCCTCTTTCTTAAGATTGTAGTAGGTGGTGTATTAACATGTATGGGGTGTAATGGGTAGCATTGTTCAATGTTTCCTTAACTTCTGTCCTCTCACGTTATTCAGCATGATCATCATGTGTACGATTTTGACCAACTGTATATTCATGACATTTAGTGACCCACCGGAGTGGTCCAAACAAGTAGAGTGAGTACACCTCCATACTTTTCCTCAGCAATCATATCCTCATTTAATGTGTCCGTCGCCGTTTTACTCTCTTCTCTCTTTGTTCTCAAGGTATACCTTCACAGGTATCTATACGTTTGAGTCACTCACAAAAATGGTCGCCCGAGGATTCGCTATAGATGGGTTCACCTTTCTCCGAGACCCATGGAACTGGCTGGATTTCATGGTCATCTCAATGGCGTAAGTATTTTTCCTCGTAAATATTAACAATAACGCGTTAAATTATTAAATACATTTGGATTTTCAACATGACTGATGAAATAATAACATTTTCGCATTTTACAGATAGAAGAAAATCGTGAGACAGATTTATGTAGAAGTTTTAGTTACAAGATAACAGCAGCTAGATATCAAAAGCAATAGAACTTTCTATCTAGCTAATCAATCACCAGTTTAACTATGTAACATTGTTTTTGCTGACTCCCTGTTGTGTCTTATAAGACATTGAAACAAGTCAAATGTCTCCATCAGTTTGTGGGTTTCATTATGTATGTCTAACAAACATTTCATCTTTTAACAACAAACTGCAGGTATGGCAGTCTGTTGGAGTGGTTTTCAAAAGAATGAAATTGGTAGTTGTTGTTTTATAATTAAACATGGACAAAGACCGTATTCCAAATCAAAAAGCTGCTGTGGGCAACTGTGGAGGAACAAGAAAGAATTAGTGTGAACACATTTTATTCAACACATTTAGCCATTACTGCAAGAAGTCCACAATGTGATGTGTCTAAGCTTTTAACTCAACAGTACAGGGCGAGCACCATTTTGTCAGCTTTAGGAAACCTTTATAAATGTTATATGTATTACAGTTCGCACAACTCAATTGCTCAATATTGTTATTAATAAAATGATCAGCTCCAAATATTGTAAAGATTAGCCACGAGTTGCAAGGCTATAGTGACCCAAATTGTACTCTAAATGAGTCTTTGGGTCTTACAAAACGTATCATATTCATTATTTAAATTGATGTTAGGTTCACTGGACATTGAGTGTTACATCTTTTTTTTTTTCATGATTTCTGCTGGTATATAAGTTGACATCTGCTAAATAATTCAAAACCAATTCTAAAGACAGTCGCCCACAGCACCTCCAGTCCACATCAGTCCGTCACACCACATTGCTATATAACAATATTATGTAACCATATATCATTTCTTTCCTCAGTTTGGGATAGCTGCTGAATAATTGTATCTGATCCACCTTGCAGGTATATAACAGAGTTTGTAAACCTAGGCAATGTGTCAGCTCTGCGTACGTTCAGGGTTCTGAGGGCTTTGAAAACAATTTCAGTTATCCCAGGTAAGACAGTCCAGGTGTTTGTGTTTGCGGGGGGGGGGGGCGAGTCACGGGGTTGATGTTAGGTGTGGTTTTGTTCCAGTCCCTCTCCTCTTCCTCCTTCGTTCTCTTCCCTCTGGTCGGACAGGCGTTCTCTCTCTCACCGTGGTGTCCCCTCCTGGTCCTCGATGGTGGTGCTGGTGTCGTGCTCTTGCGCGTACATGCGTGTGTGTGTGTGTGTGTTGTTATCGTGTGTGTTGTGTGTCATGGGGTTCTGTTCTGTGTGTCATCCTACCTTGTTACAGATATATAACAGAGTTTGTGGACCTTGGGAATGTCTCGGCGCTGAGAACGTTCAGGGTTCTCCGAGCATTGAAAACAATTTCTGTCATTCCAGGTGAGACTCCCATTTAAACACTAAGGCTGAGCTTACATATCTCTTACCCGTCTTTATTTCTTTTATTTTGATTTTTTTCTTTAAAAAAAGAAGAAGGATGTTTTACAATTTCTTCATTTCTTTTGTTTTACTTTTTTAATGAAAATCAAAAATGGTAGCAATACATTTTTGATAGGCTTAGCAGTCTACTGGCAGTCTTCTGGGCTCGCATGTCCCATATGGACAGCTGAGCTAATGTGCAGCACATCATGCTAGCAAAAGTTATATATGGGCAATTATACCCCAAGGGAAATAGAAAACATTGTCCAAAACCATGTGATAGCATAGAGTAAGAGGTAAACAAATACTGTTTATAAGCAGTTGACTTTCAAGATGTTATAATGATGCCTTATATAAACAATATGATACAAATAAATGTCTATTTAAATCTGTTACCTCTTTGCACATCTGGTTTGTGTTCAGTTTTAATTCATAAATCAATCCAAATTCCTATAATCTATGACAGTACCTTTTTGTTCCTAAAGACTATTTGATTCCCTAAGACTGCCAAGCCTAATTTGATAACACATCAACGCTGCATGAAGCTTTGAGACACATGCTTTTACAAGTTTGGCTTTAAGGGGCTTTTCTTTTGGATTTTGTTATCTTTTAGTTGTACGAGTTATTTAATTCAGGTTTTAGATTCTTTTTGAAGATCTTTGTCCATCCTGGGAGTGAAAGGGAAACATAAATAATAAATAAAGATCACAAATAAGCAAAAATTCAGTCGATATCAATACTAGTTTCTTCCCTAGGGAACACACAGTACCTCACATTAATTTGTTTTGTATATGATATCAATTACACTATGAAGTTACTGTACTTTAGCAGATATGCACATATACTGTACACACACACACACACACACACACACACACACACACACACACACACACACACACACACACACACACACACACACACACACACGCACACAGTACTGTACAATAAGCTCAGCCTCCAGCATATAGCGCTCAGCTGGCTCTGGCCTAAAGCAGACTGGGGGCTCGCCCGCGCTGCAGGAGCGGGAGAAAGAGGTTCTTGGGATGGGAACGGTTCTTCAGTTAAGGCAAGGTCATCATCACGGTATACAGACAGGTGATGCTGACACCAATTCCTTCAGCCTTGGCGTTTAAATGACCTGCATGCCACCTCTCATCGCCCCCACCCCCCTGAACACCCAACTCTTCCTCGCCTGTCCTTTCTTTCTCCTCTTCACTTCCTGCTTCCTTGACTTAGCCTGGTTCTGTGGGCTGTGTGCAGTTTGTCGTCCTGCTGCGTTCCGTTGATTTGTTGAATGCAGTATTATACAAAACTGCAGCTTGTCAGGAATGTTTCCATTGACACAAAGAGTGAAGGGAGATAGTAATCCATTGAAACAATTTCTCTTCTCCAGATGGATATTAAATCCAGTTCTGGTGCTGCCTGTTCTTCCTCAGTGGGAAATCCTTCAGACAGCTTTTCTAAATAATTATTTATTCTCTTACATGGAATGTTTACTGTAAAAATGGGAAAAAACATGGTGTCTCTCTGATGGAAACACCCCTGAAAGCTGCAGTGTTTGTTGTGATGTTATGTGTTTAATGAAAACAACTGAATGTGATCTTTAGATCTGTGGTTCAACTTGGATGCTCTATCCTACTCAAATCAATGTGCTGTTATTATATACTAAATAGTCATGTCTTTGATTTTATTGAATGTTTCTAGAAGTATCTAGTTTTGATAGCCATATAATCTGAAAATCCAAAGTTTACATTTGAAAGAGACAGCAGCAGAACTAATATACAGTAATATGCACTACTTCCCAGTGATAACAGGAGACCAGTTAGATTTGGATAACCTTTTGTAGCATTTTTCTAAAACAGAATATATGCACAGTATTTTTCCCTCATGCTACTTATTTATGTTACACTTCAGTTATGGTGCGAGCTTCTTTATCGTCCAAAACTATTAGGTACTAATTCTATATTAGATGATAATCGTAGAACTTCAATAGATTGACATTGGCCTGCCAACAATAGCAAACAAAACCACTGTCAACAGCTACAAAATAAAAATAAACCTATAGGCTCAACATACTGCACCCAAACGCACAAATTGTGGTTACTTCAACATTAAAAATGTTATAAAGATATATATTTTATTTTTTGCATAGCAGCGAATTCAACCATATCTGTTTCATGTAGTTAAATTCAAAAAGAGCGTATTTCTGCCAATTCTGATGACTTTGACCTACTGTTCATGTGCAGTCTCTGTATGCTTAAAACAAATGTCAAGTAAATGACCACACACCACACAATGGCTAATTAATTAATAAGAAAGAGCAGCCTGAACTACAGATTATCATGTAAACTGAAATGTCAGGAAGAAGAACAACACGCATTGTTGTTAAAAACACTTTATACTCAAATATAAAGAAATGCACATGACACACTGAGTCCATCTCAGTGTTGAGGCTTTACAGTGTGGGTGTAGGTGCTTTAAAAATAATTCCAATGCCTGCCAAGTTTAGATTTATGTAAGAGGCTGCCCAGCACAGGGTTAAATACAGGATTAAATATATACTTTACCTAACTTTTTCCGTGTTTGACTCGAGTCAGCTCTGAATCGCAGCTATAAAAACATGCTCAGCTTGTGCACCAAATATTGCAATTCTTTTTATATGTGTCTATTTGTGTGTATGTGCGTGTGTTTGCTTGTGTGTGTGTGTGTGTGTGTGTGTGTGTGTGTGTGTGTGTGTGTGTGTGTGTGTGTGTGTGTGTGTGTGTGTGTGTGTGTGTGTGTGTGTGTGTGTGTGTGTGTGTGTGTGTGTGTGTGTGTGTGTGTGTGTGTGTGTGTGTGTGTGTGTGTGTGCTCCTGTTTGTGCACTTTGTGTGTGTGTGTGTTTACTGTATATTAATTGACAGGCCTGAAGACCATTGTGGGTGCTCTGATCCAGTCTGTGAAGAAGCTGTCGGATGTGATGATCCTGACCGTCTTTTGTCTCAGCGTCTTTGCTCTGATTGGACTGCAGCTCTTTATGGGGAACCTGCGGCAGAAGTGTGTGATCTGGCCAATCAACATAACTGAGCAATTCCTGGCAAATGGGAGCAGGGGCTTTGACTGGGACGAGTACATCATGAATGACAGTGAGTGATTATCATGATGCTTAATTGGACTAGTTGCAAATGATAACATACATAGGACTAAACAGAGAGTGTGTGCGTCCTGGTGATTATTTTCTCATTAAACCCTTTTAAATTTAATTGACAGATTTGTTGTAACTTGGTGATACAAAAAACAACAGATGGTGACACTTTATCGGCTTTATCGGCTAATACAAATGACTGTCTTCTTTTTGTTTTCTTACAGGAAATTTCTACTTCCTTCCTAATCAGCTTGATGCTCTATTATGTGGAAATAGTTCTGACTCAGGGTAAGTCAGTGCTTCACTCACTTAAATCATACTTTAACTTTTATTTAATGTTTTCAGCAGGTGTGTCCAATCGTTCTGTTGTCGGACAAATCATCATTGATGTGACCCACGCGGCCTGATGGATCCGTAGGCCGCATTGGTCTTTGCAAACTTAGTACATAAGAAATAATAGCATTTTGTTGATACCGATGCAAAAAAAGTTCAGAGTACAATCACACTCATACACATACTATTTAGACAGTTTAAGCTGACATTTATCTATGATTCATGACAAAGACTTGCTTGGATCGTGAAATATGAAGGTAAATCATATCACTATCATACTCCTAACAGGGTACATGTAAACATGCATACATAATCAAACAACAACAAAACAATCTTATCAGTAGTATTTTTTAGGCCCATTTTAATTGTCCTGTTCTATTGTATCTTAGACTGCCAGTGGTGCCTGTATCGGTAATGCCAACTGTGTTGATACTGGAGTATGGAACTTTTACATATACTGTACGTAAATGAACCTCTTTTACATTCAAGCCCTTGCCAAACAAGTTCACCTAATGCTCATTAAGCCTAAAGCAATACAAGTAAGAAAAGCAATCAACAAAGGGTACAAACACCTCAGAGAGTCAGGAAATGCTCAGATTGCACCCCAGCATTTAGATACGGTTTTTTGTCGTTCTTTTTCCTTTCAGACGATGTCCAGAAGGCTTTATGTGTATGAAAGCTGGAAGGAACCCCAACTATGGTTACACCAGCTTTGACAGCTTTGGATGGGCTTTCCTCACCCTCTTTCGCCTCATGACCCAAGACTTCTGGGAGAATCTCTACATGCTGGTAAAGCAACTCTCTTCTTCTTGGTTTCAAATTTACACATATTTGAGTAAGCAAAAAGCAGGACTTCGGATTTTGTCACAGTGGCCCATGGATGAAGTCTCTGACCGTTCCGGCACCTGTTTTAAAGATCTCTATATATAAGCCTACTCATAGCCAGGGGATGTTAAACAACCCCTTAGTAGTACTAATGATTGTGTCCTCATTTTATCATACAAATACATTTATAAAAATCATTTTTCTAACCACTGAAATAATCAGCCACCGGTGCAGCAGTTCTCCTCCATCAATTCATTTACAACAAAAACTGTGTCTAATGCAGGGAGAAAAGAATTGCGTTATTTGCATTTTTTAAGAAGCAATGAACTAAAGTGGATTCATTGTTTGTTGAAATGATCTTTAGGAGAGTCATGCTCTCTGCCACATTGAGTCCACTGAACCAGTATTACAACACGCCTTTTGTTAATCCTTTCTCTTCTGTTTGTATGTATGTAAAAAATATACATTAGATCTTTCTTTGATGTTAAACTGCACTACCATGACACTGGACTAGCATTTATTTCCTCCTCCTCCAGGTCCACACACCAGCACATCCGTAACAGATTTGCTTCATTTGGCAAATAGGCCAGTCGATGTGTGTGTGTATTTAAAACTGGGAACTCCTGCACTCTAAGGCTTCTTTCTGTCTGGAGATTTTCCTGGAAAAAGTCACGAACCGGATATAGAAGCACCAGCAATGCTGACACAACATTTAGGACAATTTGTAAAGTTTCCTCTATATTCACTCTAAATCTCAGATTTGTTCTTATTGCTTGGTATCTCTGTTTCTGTCAGACTCTGCGAGCTGCAGGAAAGACCTACATGATCTTCTTTGTGCTGGTCATCTTTGTGGGCTCCTTCTATCTGGTGAATCTCATCTTGGCTGTGGTGGCCATGGCTTATGAGGAGCAGAACCAAGCTACTATGGAGGAGGCGGAGCAGAAAGAGGCTGAGTTCAAGGCCATGCTGGAACAGCTCAAGAGGCAGCAAGAGGAAACACAGGTTGGTCTGCTTCTCTCTCACACTCACACATACAATTTCTTTCTGTTTTTTTATTGATCATGGTTATCACATGTCTTTTCTTTTTCTCAGGCCGCTGCCATGGCGACATCTGCAGGAACAGTTTCAGAAGCTGCGTTGGAGGATGAAGGAGGAGGGCACTTGTCCCGCAGCTCCTCTGAGGTTTCCAAGCTCAGCTCCAAGAGTGCAAAAGAACGTCGCAATCGCAAGAAGAAATGGCGTCAGAAAGAGCAGGATAAAGAGAAAGGAGACAGCGAGAAGGTTGTTAAGTCTGAGTCAGACGATGGAAGCAAGAAAAGCACCATTCGTTTCCCTGGCCGGCTCGGGAGGAAGACATCCATTATGAACCAGGTACAGTTATTGAGAAGAACGGTATAGTAAATACAGGGTGCTTTTTAACTTAGCTGTTACAGGAATTCATTGGTCTTTCTAGTCTTTCAACCATACCTTCCCCATGTGACACATTTGAGGTAATTCAGCCTCAATTTAGGCACAGAAGGCATGTCAGTAACATCCTCCCCACAGATCTCCTGTCTTGCCCCAAGAAATCTTGAGGCTCTTTCTGCTGCTCCAGGTTTGAAGCTGATCGCTATTCATTGCCTCCCTCTCTTGATGATAAGTGTGTCGTAATCCATCTTCAAAAGGAAGACCTTGCTTTCCGGCCACTTTACATGCAGTTTCTGACCATTCACTCATACTTTACGAGTTCTCTGAGAGGTCCTCTCAAAGGCCTCATGGAATCACTTTGCCCAAGGGATCACCTGCTCAAGCAAGATGATTTTTTTTATCAATTAGACCAGAGAAAAAATATGGTGTCATAGTGATCACAATGTGCGGGAACATCAGCTGCCTCTCCAGGAGGGTTAGGTATCCTTAAGTTCAATACCCAACCCCAAATCGAGGTCTATAAACAGCTTCCAGTTGAGGAATCCTTCTTGGCAGATGTTGCTGTTTCTCAGCTTTGATGATGGCTTTGGCAATAACCTCAGAGCCCATGGTGGTCATGATGCCAGTGGTGTCATCCTTCAGCCAGGGAGCAGCAGCTTTAGATGTGTTCCCGGCTTCACCTTTCTATTCACAGTGGACATACTGGTGACTCTGCTTTGCTCCATGTGTGGATGTTTCATTGATTATACATTTCCTGGACAATGAACTTGATCCGTTGGAGGTCAACCTTTCATAGCCCAGACCGGGTCAGCTTTCTATCCAGCATTTTTCCATCTTGACAACACCACGTGATGTTTCATTCAAACTGGACTTGGAGAAGCTTCTCTGTTGTTGAAGCTGGAGGTTGGGACAGCTCTTTACGTTTACAATATAATAATTATTGGAAAGCCTTATAGTAGAGGTGAAACACTGCCCTCTATTTTTTCAGAGCAGATTGCAGGAAAGTACACATTGCACCTTTTTAATGGAGGAAAAAGCTATCTCAATGTATTGTCTTATAGATAATGCATGGTCCGATAATGTATATGGTTATGTTCTAGATAGTGTCCCATAACTATAAAATGTCTGGGTTCTGTTTGTTTTTTATTCTTCTTTATTTTTAATGTAAAGATGCAGTCCGATTGGACATGATTATGACAGACGTTTTTTATTCTTCTTTATCATTGTTTTGTAAAAAATGTATGTTGTGTACAAAAAGCTCCCATGATACCCTTTTTATTCATATGTAACACTATAGCCAATAATCTGTTTGTGGTGCCTTTATCCTTAATTGTATATATTTTCTCTTTGTTCTATGGTTCATTCTGTGCCCTCTTCACCTTGTCTGCCCGTTTTATTCACACATTGACCGACTCCTGCTGTTAACTCTTCCGTTCTCCCCCTCTCTGAATCTGTTTCTCCCTCTTCAGTCACTACTGAGCATCCCAGGCTCTCCCTTCATGTCACGCCACAACAGCCGAAGCAGCATCTTCAGCTTCAAAGGCCGTTCCAAGGACATGGGCTCAGAGAACGAGTTTGCAGACGACGAGCACAGTACGGTAGAGGAGAGCGAAGAACGCCGAGGCTCCCTGTTCATCCCTTACCGCCGCAACAGCTACAGTGGCTACAGCCAAGGCTCCTCCCGCATCCACCCGCTGGCACCCCAATCTGGAGGGAAGAGGAACAGCACAGTGGACTGCAATGGCGTGGTGTCTCTCATCGGCCCTGGGCCCGGCAGACGGCTTCTGCCTGAGGTGAAAATAGATAAGGCAGCCACTGATGACAGTGTAAGGACGTCCATGGGACACCTATACAGTTTAGGCATGATGGTGGTGGCCCCGGTCTCTGCAGCTTCACAACCTCTCCCCCCTTGGCTCTTGATCCTCTTTTTCCTAAATTCAGTACATCCATTTTTACTCCCTTGAATATTTAAATCCTCTATTATTTCATCTTTAATTATAATTTCCATTTTCTACTGCTACTTTATTTAATAGTACTTAAAGGCACTAACCAACTATATCTACAAAGTCCCTGCCTTACCAGCATCATGATGATTGATAAATATCTAACAATAATGCACTTTAATATCAGCCCTCTTTAGTTCTCCTAACTTTTCTGTCTGCATCTTATCTATACAGTCATTCATAAAAAAAAAAACGATCAAAACATCTTACAAGATAAAAAAAACACTGCCTGCTTCTACTTTTTTTATTCGATGTGGCTTTACACATCCAGGCCTACACTGTTTTTTCTCGCTGCTTTTATATACCCCTCTATTTCTTTCTGTCTTTTTCTTTCACATTTACCTTCTGCTCCTGAGCCACGATGGTGCAAGAAGAAATCGGACACGATAACAATATTCTTCCTCATTCTAGCTAGCATGAGAGAACCCTCTTTTAAATTTAACCAATTTACCTGCTTTTACAGTTTTATCTTTCTTAAAATTTAGCATGATGTAGCATCAAATGACATCTTGAATTCCCCTCTGTTCTTGACATGCATGTCATTGCATGCAGTTTAATGTATTTACTTAGGGGTCATAGATATGTTCTGTACAGTAAACAATAAAAGGTTTAGAAACTGTGCCGTAAATTCTCAAATAAAAGCCAGTATTTTTAATATTGGTCACTTACTAAACTGCAATAGATAGGAAAACAGGGGAGACAACATATAAAGTCCTATCTTAAATAATGGTATGTAATAGTAAGTCCTAATTCTCTCCTCAGTTGTGGTGAATCAGGGCAGCTATTTGAGAATTGACAGTATGAATTTGAAATGTGTTGATATGTTGCATAAAATGCTTAAATTGAAAGAATCTGTTAATTTTACCGAGTCATACAGTACATTGTAAAGAAGATGTATAAATCTGGAATGAAGAGCTGCATTCATCGCATTAGGTTTTTCACATATGGCATCATTCATCGTTTAGATAACTTAAAAGCATGAGTTTTAACATGTGATTTTTTTTGGGAATGCATTCATTTGAGTGCTAGCTCTGACTGACATTGTGCCTTTCTCCGAGTACAGACTACAGATGTGGAGATTAAGAAGAAGCACTCTGGCTCTCTCATGGTATCTGTGGATCAGCTCAACAACTCCTTCAAAGGAAAGGACCGTGCCAACAGTCAGATGAGCGTTGTCACCAACACACTTCTAGAGGGTACAGACAGCACACTTGTTTCTTCTTTACCTTTCGGACTTTGAACCACAATACAATCTACAATCAAAAATGTGCAAGCTCTGGCAATTGCCTTTGATTTTACCCTGACTATATGATCACAATTTGAGCTGTGGATTGAATGTTGGTCTAGACCAGTGGTTCTCAAAGTGGGGGGAAAGACCAGGAGAAAAAATGGTTATCAAAAAAAAAGAAAAAAAATCATATTTTGAAAAATTATTGATTTGAAAATAATATGATACAATACTATTACGTCTGGGTCTCTGTGTTTAATTAAAGCTCGGCTCTGTGTGTGTGTGGAATGAGCCATTTTGTGTGTGTGTGCGCGAGCGAGAGAGAGAGAGAGCGCACCGGTACCGGAGATCGTTGTTGTTAGCTTCTGGTGCTAGCGAGCTACGCTATCAGATATAAGGAGTTTTTTCAACAACAAAGTGTCAGACTGAGAGACTCAGTGAGCTAAAGGACTCTCTCAGTGTTATCTCAGTGGGTCTCAAACGTTTTGGTCACCTTTAATGTAAACAATTATTTCCGAGGTACACGTTTATATGATCATTATAGCTATAAAAAAATAAGAGAATAAATGAAAAACAGGTATGAAATACTATATGACAGTAAAAAAAGAATAAAGTTTAAAAGGGTGATTTGTAAAATATCCATAAAGAAAAAGTAAATCTGTTTAAAGTTCTGTTTCAAATGGGTGGTGAGAGATGTATCCATAGATCTCTTCATTTTGCTCTCAAAGTGCACCAGATTGATGATTTTAACTTCAATATTTAAAAACAAATCTTCCCGGGGAGCTTGCCCCCGGAACCCCCTATGTGAGGTCCACACATCACCTAAAAATAGCACTTTACCCCTTCTTACACCTATATGCCGTGAGCTGATTATCGAGCCTTCATTGTAACAGTCGCGGGTACACTGTATTTGCGTGGGGATTGTTGCAGTAGAGAATTCCACTGTAGCGACCGGTACATTAATGGGAAACCCTAAATGTTTGAGCACCCTCTATGAAACGTCAAGCTACCCCACAGCACCCCAAAATAAATCTCTGGCGCTGCCACTGAGCCTGACTATTTGTGTTGGGGGGGGCCCGACTTTTTTTTTTCTCCAAAGGGGGGGCCTGACAGAAAAAGTTTGAGAACCACTGCTCTAGACACTGTTTGCAATTACACTTCAGATGGATATTTACCTGATTCAGACAAGATACAGATCCAGATACACATGTTTTCTGTCACATACAAGGAGGTTTTTAGTGGACACAATACAAATATAATATTTAGCTTGTGTTTCTTCAGGGACTCCCTCCTAACTGTTTTGTTTTTCTCACTCTTTTTGGATATCTTTCTTCTTCCTCTCCTCTTGCAGAGCTGGAGGAGTCTCAGAGGAAATGTCCTCCCTTTTGGTACAAGTTTGCCAACATCTTTCTGATCTGGGAGTGCTTTCCTATGTGGCTGAAGATCAAACACGTAGTCTACTTGATTGTCATGGATCCATTTGTTGACCTGGCCATCACCATCTGTATTGTCCTCAACACCCTTTTCATGGCCATGGAGCACTACCCCATGACCCCCCAGTTTGAGGGTGTCCTGGCTGTTGGTAACCTGGTGAGCAACTTCAGTTATTTTCTTTGTCTTTGTAGCTTTTAAGTAGTAGTTAAAGTAGAAAAAGAAGTACTAGTTATAGTATTAGTGGTTTATGAATAAGCAGTAAATGTAATTTATGTGGGTGCTTATTGACAATAGTCCACCCTTTCACTACTAGGTTTACAAAACAAATGCAGATTTTGTATCCAAATGTTTCACATAAAATAATAATCATCTTTATACGTTTTTAACTACTTTCTAAGTGAAATGAATGCTCTTAATGTATTGTCACATCCTTTCTGCAAGTTAACCCCTTTAAAAGGTGTACATCTACTCTTCATAATAATTGTTGTGTTTGTAAACATTTTGATTTCCCTCAATTCAAATGAAATATTCTTTATTGTCTACAACCTCTAAACACATTTAAGAAGCAACTTATTTTATGCTTTGACAATTATCAGCGTAGTTTTGTTTGAAGATCAACCAAATCCTAAACATCTTTTAGCATGAAACATTTATTTCTTTTTGTAATGCTTTCCCCATACATCCACCCATCCTGCATGCTTCTGATTATCTGTCTCAGGAGCTACAGCAGCACTGCAGGTTTGCCCCACCTACCTTCCCTAACTTCAAACCGATACATCAGCGCATCATTTTGTATATGTGCACTTAAGAATACACAAGAGGATACTATAGGACCGTGATGGGGTCTCATTAAAGATGTAGTACCTTTTTAATGTAGCCAGCCAGCCTGCTCCCCAAACTCTCCTCACCCCCACTCAGGTCACTCTCCTACTTCCGTTGAATCCTGCTTACTCAACTCTAAGCACCTCTCTCTCTCTCTCTCTCTCTCTCTCTCTCTCTCTCTCTCTCTCTCTCTCTCTCTCTCTCTCTTTCTCTCTCTCTCTCGCTCCCGCTCTCTCTCTCTCTCTCTCTCTCTCTCTGTCGCTCCCTCTGTCTCTCTCTCTCTGTCTCTCTCTCTCTCTCTCTCTTGCTCTCTCTCTCTCTTGCTCTCTCTCTCTCTCTGTCTCTCTCTGAGGCATAATAACCAAATGTGCAGCAGACATTTTGATTTGTCAGTGCCCTTGATGTCAGGTATCACCCTTGCACAGCTGTCTGAGGGCAACGGTATTGGCACAGTGCCAGTACAAAAGACAGGAAATGAGGTCATAGGGATTGGCATGCTGTCAGGAGTGTAACAGGAACTTAAGTCAGGGGAGCCAGCTTGATGCATGGTGCAGTATGAATCATTGGGTGTTTTCTGCAGCACTAATAGGGCACATGATAAATTCTTTGGGGGGAAGATATAGGACAGGCTAAAAAACTACAGCTCCATGCAGGTTCTGCTACAACACGTGCCACTGCTCTATGACCTTGCCATGTCAGAGAAGTCCTCACTCAAATATAATCCCAATCCATTTTTAATCAGCACTACATCAAATAAATGCAATGTAAGCAAGTCAGGTTTTTCGCCTCAAGTCCTCTAGAATGAAGAAGATATTTTAAAATGTTGCTGTTTATTTTGTTTTCCATTTGTGATGTAATGGAATTATTATTAAAATGTATTATTTTAATTTTTATTCCATTTTGTTATGAAACAAAGCTGCAGTTATTTGTATGTGCGACTGCCAATTTCCGGAAAGCAGGGTAGCTTCAATATTAGTTTGATGTAGCACTAGTACAGTAGGTGTAGCAAAAAACAACATACTGTATAGCAATCATTATTCCTACTGACATCCCATTGGTTAAAACTTGAGATTCACCTCTCACTGTGCTAACCCTTATTATTCTGTTTCACCATGAAACACATTCCATGAAACTCAATCCCAAATGTATCTGTGATGTTCTTCTTTTTTTTTTTATAAGAAAAAGATTAGAAACCGTATCTACTATCCCGTGTGGTTCCACAGGTTTTCACAGGCATCTTTGCTGGAGAGATGTTTGCCAAGCTGGTTGCCATGGATCCCTATTACTACTTCCAAGGAGGCTGGAACTGCTTTGATGGCTTCATCGTGACTCTGAGTTTAGTTGAGCTGGGACTGGCTGATGTGGAGGGTCTGTCAGTGCTCAGGTCATTCCGATTGGTAAGCGGAAGAGAGGAGGAACGCCATCTGTTTAGCTTTTCTGGCCCTCATGGATAGGCCGAAAATGTTTATCATAAAAATAGAAATACTTTTTATACTTTGCATAATGCCGATTTGTCTTATCCTATATATTATTATTATCAACTTTTGTTCTTTATAGCTTCGAATAAAGGCTGAGGTAAAGCCTTGAAGGAACTTTGATAAGACTTTATATTATTTCTATTTCTATAATGTATTATGGCACGTAATTAATATGCGTTATACTCTACTCATAACAATGCATAACTGAAATTATTTCACCTTATTTGCCAATGTGCCAATGCCGATATATGACTGATGAATCCCTATTTCTAACGCAGTATACTGTAGAAACGCCAAATCCAACCTCTTTTCCATCATTGTCATAACATGTATAACTGTTTCATTATGCCATGTCCTATCTCTTTTGTAGTTGAGAGTATTCAAACTGGCCAAATCGTGGCCCACCCTCAACATGCTGATCAAGATCATTGGCAACTCAGTAGGAGCTCTGGGTAATCTGACCCTGGTGCTGGCCATCATCGTCTTCATCTTTGCCGTGGTGGGCATGCAGCTGTTTGGCAAAAGCTACAAGGACTGTGTGTGTAAGATCAACGTGACCTGTGTGTTGCCTCGCTGGCACATGCACGACTTCTTCCACTCCTTCCTCATTGTGTTCAGAGTGTTGTGTGGGGAGTGGATTGAGACCATGTGGGACTGTATGGAGGTGGCAGGACAGACCATGTGCCTCACCGTCTTCATGATGGTCATGGTCATCGGAAACCTGGTGGTAAGAAAAGACAATAATATCATAGTCTAGATGCTTGTGGTTGATAGTAGCTCGCTGTAGTTTCCCAGTTGTGAACCATTTACTGTGAGTGCATGGGTTCCAGCTTTTGTGGTGTCTGTTTCTGAGGTGCTGAACCTGTTCCTGGCCTTGCTGCTGAGCTCGTTCAGTGCCGACAACCTCGCTGCAACAGATGACGACGGGGAGCCCAACAACCTCCAGCTCGCTATGGCCCGCATTAAGATAGGGATTGCCTGGTTCAAGGTTCACATGGCGATATTGGTAGCATCAGTGCTCAAGAAGGTACCATATGATTAATCATCTAAATGCATGAGCAATTCTTGGTTATTTAATACTCTTGAGTTATATCTGTCTTTATATGAAAGGGTTTTTTAGTTTTAGTTCTATGACGAAATTCATTTTAGTAACCTTTTATATTTGTTCTTCTTTCTTGCAGCCTGAAGAAGATGAACAGAAGCCTCTGGATGACATGTACGAAAAGAAGCTCAACTGCATCGCAAACCACACTGTGGACATCAACCGTGAACTGGACTATGCTAAAAATGGCAATGGCACCACCAGTGGCATTGGGAGCAGTGTGGGAAAGTATATGATAGATGAAGACTACATGTCCTTCATCCACAATCCCAACCTCACTGTCTGTGTTCCTATTGCCGTTGGCGAGTCAGACTTTGAAAACCTTAACACGGAAGATTTCAGCAGTGAATCTGATGTGGAGAACAGTAAAGATGTGAGTATGAAGGACTGGTATGAGTGTGAGAATGAAGGAAAGATGTGAGCAGAGATATGGAAGTGTTGATGTCCTTGCTTTAAAGTTTGATGATAGTTTGGTCAGTTAGTTCCTTAAAAGAGGAAAATTATGATTTGTGGCCAATTCCGAGATAAACGATAGCTGTCATAAAATATTCCCAAAGCTTCTACATCATTTTTTAACAAAAAGGTGACTTCATGTAACGTGATGTAATAAGTCACGTGTGCATATGTGTGTGTTTGTTTGGGTTTGTGCCCATGAAGCATCTTTTGATCCATTAAGCAGAGCTGGTCTGAGCTGCCACACTGAAGACATTTAGTTCACTTGACATTTCAGAACATCCATTTAGACATGAGAGCTATAACACTGAGCCTAAATGCTGACCCTGCAGACAGACAGACACAAAGGAAATCCTGACGAAACGACAGTCAGAGTAAGACACTGTCTATTCTACAATTTAACACGAATGTTTGAGAAGGGAAAACCAGACGTAAAGCTTGTAGAGAAGTCTGATGCCTTGGTCACCTTGACCTGGTTTGTTGTAGGAGGAGAGGAGATAATGCAGCAGCATCACTACCGTACATGCACCAGGTTCATATTCCACTGGGCTCCCTCAACCAACCACACAACAATCTTCGCTGCACCACAGCCAGCCACGAGCTACACTGCAGGGAGTAGACACAGACAGAGCTGCTAACAACCAATCAGGAGAGCAGGGATCCATCTGGCTGTTAGGTAAAAAGGAATACAAAAGGGAGGGAGAAGAAAAGAGTGTGAATGCGGACCTTTGCTGACGATTTGAGATTATAAAGTGCAGTATCATCCTCTTGGGAATTGAGTGTTTGCATGTGTGGGTATTTAAAAAAAAAAAATAAGGCTGCTGGTATACCGGCGTGTGACTAGTTTGCCCTGACTAACCTTGACCTATTGTTATAGAATGACATGATTTATTGGTTCAGGTGTACTTCATCAAGCTGTGGGTTTAACGGCTTAAAATGAGAATTTTGCATTTCTGACCTTTTTATGTCCTTGCTTTCATATTCAGAGAATTTTTTTCATACATGTACATTATTCAAAAAGTAATAGGTCTCCAAAAATACACATGGTATAAATTGTGTATAAAAAATGTACTCTTCATCACAAATATATTTTGTCTTTCAATCTGACTCTTTTGTTTGAAACTCATTTGTTTAATTATTTCATCTCAATTAAATGATTCCTTCATCACTGAAGAATGTCTATTTATGCATGTATTAAAATGACCATCATTACCAGCACAATCAATCACTGGGCAAGTTTAACTGCTTTCCTTTTGAATCTATTAATAACCCTGCAGAATAGGCGTGGCAGAGGGAGAACTAGCTCCACTACATGGCTACAACATGTTTACCTCTAGCAATAAATTATGTCCTGCATATAAACCCAAGGGGCATTAATGTAATGGCTGTCCTGGCACTATGCCGTGTTCACACACTTTCAGCATCTCACTGCTGAGCCTGTAAGGTTGAACTGATTTCTCTGCTCCTCTGTTTGTCCCAGCTGGATGACACCAGTTCGTCTGAGGGCAGCACAATAGACATCAAGCCTGATGTGGAGGATGTTGCAGTGGTGGAGGTAGTGGAGGAGTATGTTGATCCAGCGGTCTGCTGGACAGAAGGTAGGTGCTGTTTATTATCTGACTCTGTGGTAAATGATCATGTGTTCTTGGTAGTTTTATGCTTCTCTTCTGTGTTTATCAGCAGTTGTGTTTTTGTTTGTATCGCAGAATGTATTGCCAAATACAAGTGCTGTGATGTTCCCATCACTCACGGCTGGGGAAAACCCTGGTGGTGGTTGAGGAAGACCTGCTACCTGATTGTAGAACACAACTGGTTTGAAACCCTCATCATCTTCATGATCCTGCTCAGCAGTGGAGCACTGGTAAGAGCACACATGCACACACACACACACACACACACACACACACACACACACACACACACACACACACACACACACACACACACACACACACACACACACACACACACACACACACACACACACACACACACACACACACACACACACACACACACACACACACACACACACATGCACACACACATGCACACACACACACACACACACACACACACACACACACACACACACACACACACACACACACACACACACACACACACACACACACACACACACACACACACATATATGTATATATATATACATACATACACACACACACACACACACACACACAGAGGATGTTTTTTGTGGCCCTGTTGAATTTTGGTGCGCTTACTGGTGTCTCTTCTGTTTTTGGCAGACTATTAACTGCTTTAGTTTAAAGGTCTCTAGCGTGTAGGATTTAGTGCCATAGTACAGATTGCAAGGAACTGAATAGCCCTCCACTCTCACAAATTTGAGATGTTCAATTAAAAAGATTTAAACAATATTCGCTGTACTACTGACAAAACATTGCAAAAATAAGTTATTTTACTATCACTATGCAAATATGAATGCAGTTGGGCTACCAGAATGTATGGGTGTCCCCACTTTTGTTTACAAGTTGATAAACATCATTTTACTAATAAGTGACTTGCAATATTATGATTAATGAAGGAAATAACATCTTAAAAAGCAGAACATTTCAATAAAGCAAGAATGTGGCATTATTTAGCGAAAGTGAATCTCTTAAAGATGTGCTCAAGCACTACCAGCTTTTCGTCTGCAGCTGCCCTTCATATAATTGTTGCTAATGGACAGCAAGAGTGCTGTAATGCACCAACCTTTTAAGCGGCAGAATCCCGCTTGGGTTTGCAGCTTTCTGGAGGGGGAAGGCCCGTGGCCAAATCAAAACACTTACGTGTGTGCTAAAGAAAGGAAACGGGCAATGGAGACTGTAAGAGCTGTGGGAACAATAAGTCTAGTTTGACTATGCAAAAAATGTCCTTCGTCAACCAGTTTTCCTTCATTATGTAAACCACTCATTGTCTGAAAAGGTAAACAAAGCATAATAGCTGCTTTTGCAAAATATAACATAAGGTGTTCTAGAATAATAGTAATCTACCATAATACAGTGATAAAAACCCCAGCCCAAATGGAAATAGTATTGGTAATTTGTTGAAATCCTTTTTGGAGATATCAAACAATAAGCAAAATACTGTAATGTGTGGCTTACCTCACAGTTGGGATTAATGTGTAGTTAAACACGATGTAAAATGCTGAAAGTGATAAGTTAGCCATTGACAATGTAATTGCTCTTTAGGCTTTTGAGGACGTGTACATTGAGCAGAGGAAGACAATCAAGATCATTCTGGAGTATGCAGATCGAGTTTTCACCTATATCTTCATCCTGGAGATGTTGCTGAAATGGGTGGCTTACGGCTTCGTCAAGTACTTCACAAATGCCTGGTGTTGGCTTGACTTCTTCATTGTGGATGTAAGTACATTTGACTACCATTTTGTCGCTACTAAACAAATAGTGCAACAATGCAAAATATACAAATAATTTGATTCAACTCCTCATAATTATATTTTAAGATTGCAACATCAAATAAAGGCCTGACTTTTAGGTATTGGCTTTTTGGTTAATTTATACCGCTAAGCTCGACCTGACCTCAGCCTTTTTTTTTTGTCAGAACTAGTGATAGAATGATTAAATACTTTTTTTTTAAATGATACAACCTCATTTCAAGATACATTTTTGTTAGTTTCATTGCATTTTGTCAATGCACACACACATTAAGTATTATATATAAGTATTCAATTTATTCTGTGTAAAAAAAAAAATCTGCCCACCACTCCATGTAATGTTGCTAAGCCTCTTAAATAAGTCCCATACTGACTCCAACAGACCCATTCGTCACTCTGTTTTTAGCTTGTCACACTGAACTGACTGACTTAATTAATGACAGTATTTTTATTTAAATCTACAGGTTACACAACAGTAATAACAATGATACTAAGATGTTATCACACATTTTGGATGATCCCCACAGTACAAGCCTGACAGAGAAAATGATCTATTGGGACCATTGCTTCCTATGTGATCTCCAGGCTTTGCTGCAGTGCTTTGTGGGACACATTTGCGGTTAGCAAAGCTGCAACTTTAAATGTTACTGCCGGACATATCAGAAAGGGGTCGAAACCCCAGCTCACACAAAAATACAGTTAAAGTGGACATATAATGTGATCTAACTGATAAATTGATAAGAGGGCTATGTTTTCCTTGCAGTGCTCAATGTCAGTATCATAGTCTGCCAGTACTAGGATGCCACTGGAAGGTTTTTCTATCATCTCTGGATTGCTGAATCATTCAGTTTTCCCCCACCTGATTGCTATTGAACACATATGGTTTGTTCTCCTTGTCAATTGTGCATGATGAGTTTCTCACTTGATTTTCCTCTTGTGTCTGTGTTTGAAAAGGGAACATTATACATTACATGGTATGCTTAAGGGCCAGAAGAAATGGGGACCTTCAAAAAGAGCCAGACCCAACATGCCAAGCTAGGCAGGTTGCAGGACAATAAATTTACATGGATAACATGGTGCAAGAGATAGTCAGTCATTTTGGCAGACTAGGAGCTGCTTGCAAAAAACTGACTTTAAACGTAGCTTCTACAGTGCCGTTTAATTTTTTTTTTAACTGTAACAACTATGCAGGCAGGCAGTGAACTGCATTTTGATAGACAGCATGATTGATCTTTCCACAAGCAGCTGATTGTGGGAGGTGTTAGTGGCGCCTACCAGCTTAGCCATGTTCTGTCTAATGATGACCTTTTCCTGTTGACGCAGGAAGTAGAGGTGGGACATAAGACAGTGTTGGTTAATGTTTACCGAAATCCAAGGGTATAATCATACATTACATAATTCCACCGTAGTTGTGTTATGACAATAATACTTTGAATCTTGAATATCAGTTCAGGAGAGAAAGGCAGTTGATGAGCACGGGGCCAACATTGTGCAAAAATGAAGTCACTGGCTCCGTATTTCTTTGGAACTTAAATGCATAATTTTACATATTGTAATATTTCCACAGTCTGAAGAAGAATCTTGAAAAGATATATCTGCTCAGAAACTTATCTCAGAATACAGAAATAAAGTCTGAATTTGAAGAAAAGTGTTACGCTGTCAGAAATGATCAACTGTAATCAAGCATCCTGCATAGTCCACTGTTTGGTGTATCTGCCATTTTGCAGTGTCTGGATTCCCAAATGAAACAAGTAAAACATTTATGGGACTCAAATGATAGCCTACAGTAGGGAATAAGTAATAGTTACTAACAAAGTACTACTTTATCTGCTATTATTCTCGGACATGACAATGTCCAAATAGTTTTTGACTTACTGAACTGAACTATTACAAATACAGCCTCTGACTCTTTTTGTATGATTCAGATTTTTTGTTCAAACATATATAGAATCAAACCGAGACTTCATATTTGTCCTTCTTAATCTTTTTACATGTATTTGATGATGTGTTTAATGTTGTGCTAGGTCATGTGCAGGTTGGTAAGTCATCCATTATCTCTAGACCACCAATTTTCCACCATAATTGACTATGAGGCGCCAATCTGTCTGTGATTTTATATTAACATCCATTGTCACATGATAAGGATACACTAATGTATGATGTATTTCCCGTTGGTTTCCTGAACTTGTCTTTGGGTCTGTCCCAATACCTACATTTGTGGTTTTTGGCAGAAGTCAAGTGCTGTCTTATGTGATGTGTTTCCAATGACTCCCAGAGCGCAAATGGGCACGTTTACACCATGGCTCAATCATTTATTCCACATGATAATCAGATGACATTGAAATATAGCACAGCTGCTGAGAGGTTTGAAAATTATAAAAACAAAAAACAAAAGTCCCCTAGAAACCCCTTAGTAAGATATAACATGATATTATTTTAACTGGTTTGACATTTTTGGGAAATATATTTTTGATGAAAGGATATGATAGTGTATTTTTACAATGTCAATTATTCAATAATGCTTTTAACTTCACCGTGATAAGAAGAACTAGGAGCCTTAATTGTGCATTGGCATTTTCAAGATGAGACATAATTGCCAACAATTTAGAGATGATAAAGTTTGTCCCAACTAGGCACGTTTAAAATTATGACATTCAATTAAATGTTGCCCTTTGAGAACGTGAGTGTATTGTATTGAATAAAAACCTACAATTCAGTTTAGAGTATTGGAACGGACTGGAGATCAAAGACGGTCCTGGACCTTTTGACCCTGGAAAAACCCACCAAAACTCAGCAATACTCCACCCACTAAACCAACGCTACTTCTTTTGTAAACAATAACTCAAACCAATATTTACAACAATCATTTAATGAACATATATGTAAAATATAACAGGTGGAACCGATTGGTCTTTTGGGGTAAAAAAGTAAAGTCTTTTTCTCAAATTGTCACCAAAATAATTGAGAAATCTAACATTAAAAAATTAATTAGCTTCACGTTTGTGAAATAAAAAATAATTCAGCATCTTCTTCCTCCAATTCCATGTTAGAGTCCTAGTTTATAGATGTGATAAAGGAGAGATCAGTCAAGTTTTCCAGGTTATGTTTGGATCCGGTGCCTTTCCAACCCCTTACTCATTCTCCAATAGAAAACCTAAATTATGAAGCTGAATCTCAATATATTTAAATTGGCCCGTGTGTTGTACAGATAACTAATCCTGACTTCCCATGCAAATCTCTACCCTAATATTGACCTGTCCTCTCTCTCACAGCAGGTGCCTATAACTGTGTCTCTCTTTAAGTTAAGAGAGACATTGTGCAGCTCTCGAGAGGGACTGAGGGGTCGTTGTTTGAGGGTCCAGGGTAAGGTTTATGTGCTGTGTTGGGACTCGTACTTTCACAGGTTATCCTCTCTCTTCTAACCCTGAAAGTTGTCCTCAACCTTCTGCGTTTTCTCTCCCCCTCTTTAAGTAAGATGCTCTCTGGTGTGGAAACTGTACTGTTTTGTACTGTGTACTGTGTGTATATTATTGTGTCACATTGATTTAGTGTTTGTGAATACATCTCTCCTCTAATTTTTTCCCTTTGTTTGACTCTTTATCTTCTCTCCCCTCTCACTGTGTCAACCACAAGTTTCTTTCCAGGTGTGCTTACTGTGCTGTTAAGCTGGTTATCACGCTAGACTGGCTTGCCAAACTAAACCAAACATAAGCAAACAAACATGTAAAAAAAGAAGAAAAAAAACTTGGGTCATGTACACTTTATTGACCTTTGTCTATTGTAATAACCCCTGTTTATGTTTTATGGATACATATACTTACACATTTAGAAACGATGTATGTACTTATATGTACCTGTATATAACCATTCAGCCATCCTTACAGTATATATAGGGCACACCTTCTCTCTATATCCCCTCTAACTATGTGGGTCCTCTCTTCCTTTGCCTCTGTCTTTCCCTCTCCTTCTGTCCCTATCTGTGTAGGTGTCTATAGTCAGCCTTATAGCTAATGCGTTGGGCTACTCCGATCTAGGTCCGATTAAATCACTCAGGACACTGAGGGCCTTGAGACCCCTCAGGGCCCTGTCACGTTTTGAAGGGATGAGGGTAAGACCCAAGATACCAGAAAGCTGGTCCTTTTGCATGCCGATTAAATAATAGCATCAACGCATGCTAGAGATGGCAATATAGATTTCTTTATTTTAAATACCGATAAAGGTACTTTTTTTAGGTAAAAGCTTTCATCAAAGAGAAGCTTTTTGCATGGATTCAGATCATTTCAGATGGTCTTGATACATCTGATTTGATTTATCATATTTCATTTCATTTGTTATAAATGTAGTGCTACGTTAAGGCAATTTGCAAAGATTTCATTTTTAAAAGTTTTAACAAAACACCTTAAAAAATCTGTCCCATGCCTTATCCAACAGCAGACAGAAAAAACAGGATTTTGACCTGAATGATGAAACATGTTTTAATAATTATTCAGCCCTGAAGTGTTCAGTGCAACTAGAGGTTGGTATGAACCATCACACAAAACCTGTTTCCACTGAGTCACACAACGGAGTTAATGGAGAGTAATGTTATGCAATCTGAACAACCATACATGTTAAAGTGTTCCTGAGATACGGAGCCCCTAATTGTCATGGACAAACAAAGTAATAAAGACATGTATGCAGATGGGCAAATGAACTGTGCGTGCATATTTTAGTATGCTCATATTTGATTTATGAGTAACCATGTGTACAGCTTCCAAGTTAAGCATTTTTGATAACATGTGACCCTCAGGGCTCTGTACTGAGCTTTGCCCGAGAAAGACAAAGTGTATTTCTGTAGTTCTTCAGATCATTATTTTAATATGTGACTGGTTAGACCAGCCTCTGGTTGTTGCTGGGCAGAAGAAACAAAAAAACCTTGTCAGTGTCTAAGTTCAGCATCCCCTGACTGTTGCTCTGCCTCAAGTGTCCCGTTATCTGATCTTATCACAGTTTGGCTTTGGCATTGTCACACTGGAAGATCAACAAACTTCTGGTTGCATACCCCCCCTCCCCCGCCATCCTTGCTCACCACTCCTCAGTGAATGTCATCACCATGATTTTCATGATCACCATTTTCTAGTAGTTATATGAACTGATCAAATGGATGCTTTGTCTCTATATTATTAGGCAGAACACTAACATGAAAGAAACGTTTTGACATTTGATGTTTGCCTATATAGTTTTGGTTTATTTGGCTTTCCGTTACCATGTTTCTTCTTTGTTTGGAAATGCACATTCACTTGGTGTCTTCCTTTAGCTTATAGCTTTATCTACAACAACCCACTGCTTTAGTGCAGATTAATTTAAGTCACACTCAAATGATCAATTGAGAATATTTGTACAAAAGTTTTGATATTGTTTATATTAATATAAATATGTTTTATATAATGTATGTGATTTGTACAATCCCTACAATATTTGGATATGAAAGTAAAAAAGAATTGCGTTTATAGAGGTGTAACAATATATAAGTGTCTTCATTGCACAATATACTGTATTGTGATACGGATTTGAAAGCTCTTTATCTGCATGAGCACACCTTTGACTGGCCATTTCTATTTTTCTTTCTCTTATGGCAGATAAAGATCTTATTGTATTCTATTATTTCCAGTTAACCCCAAAACTGACAGGGAAGCAATACTTAAAAAAATATATAAATAAATCTGAGTCACAGTTGGACAGTTGATTTAATTTTCAATCCAACTTTGTTAAAAAATATCCTCATTGCATCAAACCATGAATTAACAGTATTGTTACACCTCTTGTTTTTCTTTTTGATTGGCTTCATCAAGTTTCAAGAAATCCCTTAACACACCTTTTATCCTCAAGTGGAGTGAGTGAATGTGCCTTTCTATGTATGTGTGTGTGTGTTGATGTTCTTAAGTGTGAACATCATGCAGTTGGTGTGTGATTGCTGAGCTACAGCGGCTCTGTTTCCTTGCTGTTCTCTTCAGGTTGTGGTGAACGCCTTGGTGGGTGCTATCCCCTCCATCATGAATGTGTTGCTGGTGTGTCTCATCTTCTGGCTCATCTTCAGCATCATGGGGGTCAATCTGTTTGCTGGAAAGTATTACTTCTGTTACAATAACACTGCTGAGGAAAACTTCCTCCCTCACGTCGTCAACAACAAAACAGAGTGTTTTGCACTCATCAATCAAAACAACACAGAAGTCAGATGGAAAAACGTCAAGATCAATTTTGACAATGTGGGGGCAGGATACCTGGCACTTCTGCAAGTGGTGAGACACCTTTGTTGTATGTTTTTTATTTGATTATCTGTTCTGAAATCTAGAATTTAACCGGTTTTCTCCAAAATATGTCCTCCAACTATACAGGCAACATTCAAAGGCTGGATGGACATTATGTACGCCGCAATAGATTCCAGAAGGGTATGCTTGTTATCGTTTTTAAAAATAGACTTCCACATGAACATGCAATCGTGCAGTTTTGTACAAAATGTTACTTTTCCCTCTTACAGGTGGAGGACCAGCCTATCTACGAGGACAACTTGTACATGTACATCTACTTCGTCATCTTCATCATCTTCGGCTCCTTCTTCACCTTGAACCTCTTCATTGGTGTCATCATTGATAACTTCAACCAACAGAAAAAAAAGATAAGATTTATTTTCCCCACTTTCACCTTCAAGCTGCTTTTAGATAAGGAAACAGTTTTGGAAAAATGTTTATTTCCTTTTTAGATGTTAGTAAGATCAATACCACTCTAATTTGTAGGAAGCCACCGCCAGCAGCAGAGTAGCTTAGCTTAGCATAAAGCCTGGAAACAAGGGGAAGTGTAAATTAATGAGTTTTAGAGGAGCTGGTTGGAGGATATTGGACAGTGAGGCTAGCTGTTTCTCTGTTTGCAGTCTTTTTGCTGAGTTGTCTAAATATAAGCAAGAATGCAATTTCAGACAATTGTCAAATCAATAATTTAGGCTAAGATTTCAACATTGTATACGAATATTATAAGCATTTTTTTACACAGTCAAATAAAATGTTAAACAATATTATGTTTAGTAGTGGAATAAGAGGGCTAAATCCTTGCAAATTGTAACCAAATAGTTTTTGTTCCTTTACTTTGGAGGTCAGGATATCTTCATGACGGAAGAGCAAAAGAAATACTACAATGCCATGAAGAAACTAGGTTCAAAGAAACCACAAAAACCAATACCCAGGCCCCAGGTAAAAAAAACTAATTTCAGTCTTTACTGACAAGCAGGTTTGTTTTTGTAATGTTATGAAGATTATGACTCATAACATCCCCCCTTTTGTTCCCCCCATTTCTCCTCAGAACCCGATCCAGGGCATGGTGTTTGACTTTGTGACGCAGCAGGTGTTCGACATCTCCATCATGATCCTCATCTGCCTCAACATGGTCACCATGATGATAGAGACAGACGACCAGACAAAGGAGACAGAGGAAGTGCTTTACTGGGTCAACTTCATCTTCATTGTGGTCTTCACTTGCGAGTTTGTATTGAAGCTAACTGCGCTACGTCACTACTACTTTACCAACGGCTGGAACATCTTTGATGTGGTTGTGGTCATCCTCTCAATCGTGGGCAAGTATTACAAAATGGGTCATTTATATACAAAGAAAAGTGTGAACCTTCTTAATAAGAAGCTCAGATATTGCCCTGATGAATGGGTTTTTAAGGCAAGACTCACATATGTTTTAAATGTTCATGTTTCGCAAAGATAAACCATGCAATACATTCATTTTGTTTAATATCTCAAAAACAGTTTGAAGGCAGTTAAAAGGCGAGAAAATCCTAATGAGTAAAACATCTTGACTGAATATCTCAATAAATTAAAAGATAAATGGGCTGTACTTATATAGCGCTTTATCCAGTCTTTACGACCCCTCAAAGCGCTTTACATACTACAAGTCATTCACCCATTCGCACAGAGCAGTGTACCTTACTCTAGGAACTAACATTCACACACCGTTGGCCATGCCATCAGGAGCAACTCAGGGTTAAGTACCTTGCCCAAGGATCAATTGACATGTTCGATGCAAAGGCTGAGATCGAACCCACAACCTTCTGCTAGAGAGACGACCGCACTCCCTCGCCGCCACAGTGGCGTCACAGATAAATCATCACCTTGTGCTGGCACCACAAAATACATAAACATAAACTTATGGCGGATATCGTTTTTGCACGACTTTCTACAGAGGATGCTATCCCCAATACAAACAATTGATAGTTTGTTCTTTTGGTTCTCGTTATTTCTTCTACAAACTATGAATGTGCTTGCTCAAGCGTTATGTGTGTTAAGTAAAGAACTCTGTTTCAGTTTTTTTTAATCCCATATATTTTAACCAAATGTCTGCTATTTCTCTCTTTGCCTCCTCTCCACTTCAGGAATGTTTCTGGCCGATATAATCGAGAAGTACTTTGTGTCACCAACACTCTTCAGGGTGATTCGTCTGGCTCGTATCGGCAGAATCCTGCGTCTCATCAAAGGGGCCAAAGGAATCAGAACTCTACTGTTTGCCCTCATGATGTCTCTTCCTGCCTTGTTCAACATTGGTCTACTACTTTTCCTAGTTATGTTCATTTTCTCCATCTTTGGCATGTCCAACTTTGGCTATGTGAGACACATGTCTGGAATCGATGACATGTACAACTTCGAGACCTTCGGCAACAGCATGATCATCCTCTTCATGATCACCACGTCAGCTGGCTGGGACGGCCTGCTGCTGCCCATCCTCAACTACGCTCCGGACTGCGATCCCAAGCTGGAGAATGCCGGGACCCCCGCCACCGGAGACTGTGGCAACCCTTCCGTGGGCATCTTCTTCTTTGTTATGTACATCATCATCTCTTTCCTCATTGTGGTCAACATGTACATCGCCATCATTCTGGAGAACTTCAGCGTGGCCACAGAGGAGAGTGCTGACCCGCTCAGTGAGGATGACTTTGAGACGTTTTATGAGATTTGGGAGAAGTTTGACCCTGATGCGTCTCAGTTCATCAACTATTCCAAGCTTTCTGACTTTGCTGATGCACTTGAACACCCGTTCCGAGTTCCTAAGCCCAACACCATTGAACTGATTGCCATGGACATGCCCATGGTGAGCGGCGATCGCATCCACTGCCTGGACATTCTGTTTGCCTTCACCAAGCGTGTGCTGGGTGACAGTGGCGAGTTGGACATGCTGAGGCAACAAATGGAGGAGCGCTTTGTGGCAGCCAACCCCTCCAAGGTCTCTTACGAGCCAATCACCACCACTCTGAGGCGCAAGCAGGAGGAGGTGTCTGCCAGAATCATTCAGCGGTCTTACCGTGCCTACCTGGGGAGGCGGGGTTTTGTCTTTAAGCGCAAACGAGTCAATAACAAGGTGGAGAATGGCGGGAACAATCCGGAACAAGAAAAGAAGGAGGGCACTCCCTCAACTGCCTCCCTGCCTTCTTATGACAGTGTAACCAAACCTGACAAGGAAAAAGAGGACGGCAACAATGAGGACAAGGGAGGAAGGAAAGAGAAGGGAAGAAACCAAAAAGACATCAGGGAATCTAAATGTTAGAGCGTTGGAATAATAATCACAGTAATAACAATAACAATTATAATAATGTAACTTCAAGCAAAGCAAGAGGAAACTCACCCACACAGATGTACAGATTATTTCATTTGCAAGTCAGAAAAAAAAATAATAATCAATAATTTGTTTACAGACTTCATTCTTATATTGATGCAGAGGGAAGCAACTTGGTCTGTTACAGCTTAAAGACTCTTGAACTTCAGTCAAACCAAACATAATCAGCATACTGTGTGACATTGTTGTATCTAGACTACTGATCTTAACAAAAGGGAATGAAAAACAGACAAGGGAATGTCTGTGTCTGCTGAAAGGCAGATAGCTCACTTTAACACTGCTCTACAGATAAGACAAGTAACTCTACACCAAGAGGTAGAATGAAAAAACACTAAAGGAATTCAGCGCCTGGACACAGTAATGGATTCCATATGGAAGACAGTGTTGTGAAGGAAAAACAAGGATGCTGCTGCTTGATGCTGAAGGATTGTCTTCTTAAAGCAGCCAGTGAGTGCTTGTGTGTCATCTGGTACTGAAATGTGTAGAGGAGCAAAATGACACACTCACTCTATAAGATCAAACAGAAGGATGACTGATGAGTGAAAGACACAAAAATGACAGAGCGTTGGAAGTACTTTTCCGTTTTATTAAAGCTAGAAATTGTTCATTTGAGCAGCAAAAATGCAAACAGACAAAAAAAGAACAATATTCAACATTTTGCCCATGTCACGTAACTCTTCTACTCATTTTATCTTTGTTATACCCACATCAAAATGTTTTTTTTACATGGGCTTTCACACCAATTGGTTAAGGATCTGTTTATTATGGGGTCAACTCGGGCCAAGGGCTTATATTTACTCAGAAAGATTTCCAAACAAATACATAAATAATTGTGCTTGTTCAATGCATAGAAATGACTTGCATGATGGCATGTTTTGATCAGAAATCTTGCATGAATTATCATAGTCCACAAGACACTAATACTCAGACCACAGCAGTGGCTCGACTGTAAGATTGAGGCATTGTCACAATTTGAAAGCTCAGAGTTCAGAGTCAATTGTTTAACAAAGATAAGTGATATTGGGGTTGATAATCTAAAATGGATCTGAATTTTTATCTCATTACTCAACTTATTTCAGATGTTTAAATTGTTGCCTCTATAGACAGAAGAATGGAATATGTTGGTGAATAATACCGCCACAGTGGATCAGTGGGTGAAATCCAAACAATTTATTTGCTGCTCTGGAGATTTTTAGTGTGTAAGATGTGGAAAAACGGATGTCTGTGTGTTTCATGGGACTGAAGTGTTTGTTAATTTGGACTTAATGTTTTCAAGGGCGCAACACTTTGAATCTAAAATGCTTATATTTATAATTTGTATGCACCTATGTAATGTTCCATACCATCTGCCTTTAGTTTTGTGTGAGCAGGCATTTTGGGAGTCCTACTGTCGGTTATAAGTGGTTTGTGGGGATTTCACAGGTATGGCAAACTCCTTTCTGATGTTTCTCTTTGGGTGGTGAGACCTTTCTGGAAGAGCTGAGAATGGTTTAAATTATGTATTGGCTATTGTAGCTTATTTCAATGTTTCTTTATTTTTATTTTATTCCCTGACGTAATTTTCATGTTTGGTGGGTAATAAGTCTTATTTAACACACTTTATAAGCCACATCTATGATGACGATGAGGGAAGCGGTCTTGTGTCGGAACATATTTGATGGTTGTTAGTCGAATGCTATTTTGATGAGGAACAGAACATGGTAGATGGGTGATGAGAACATTGTGTGTGGAGGAGCCAAAGAGATCTGCCTTGTTATCCCTTGTTGCCCTTTGTCCATGGCGTGGGATTGGGTGAAGTATGCCCATTCAGTTTTTTGCTGTCATTATTAGACAGAGAGACCCTAGAAATGTATGCAATGCTTGAAGAATTCATCCCTTTTTCTCAGGAGATATTATAGATGTACTATTATGAGCTCTGCAACAAAATGCAAGTGAATGTGATGGGAGTATTTATGAAATCACGTTTTACTCTTTTGTGTTTAATGCCATGTCGATGGACAAAGATCTCGACAGCCGCCCGGTCAGGGGCCAGTTTGGCGCTTCCTGCTTACGACGCTTTGAATTATAGGGCTAGAAGCATCTCAGTGAAACAGCAACATTTCGCTCGCTTGTATTGGCCGCGTTTATATTGATAGCAGATTACATTTGTGGTTAAGTCATTATGGACTGTAGTCTGGTCTCAATTGATTTCGATAAACAAAATATTATTGTTCACCCCCGATAGGAATCACAGAGGAGATGTCATGAGAGTGAATTGGGATATGTTGGTTTAAGAAGCACTCTTAATTCTGTGCTTAGAGGATAGGCCCCAGATTTCAGTAGTTAACAAGTGCTCTGAGCCTCTTATTTGCTATTTTTCCCGTCATATCGCTCTATTGCATAACAAATACAAAATAAACTAGAGCACTGGATGCATTTGAATGGTACTGTGAGCCTAAGCACCACACCACAGCTTTTGCACTTCCTGTTGTGCAGTGATGTCACTTCCTGTTAATGATTAACGCCCTCATCCGTTCTCAAGTTTTATGGTCCAGTTGCTGCATGAGATCCCCAAAATCAGTGTGGGTGTTACCTTGAACCAAATAAAACTCTGAATGATAAGCATAAAAGCAACCGACGTCCATTTTCTCCCAGATCACCATGGATACAGAACGAAAACTAAAAAAAACACACACATACATCCATTCGGGAAAAAAAAAATACAGTTCAGGCTATGTTCTATGCGACACAAACTGCGAAGAATGGACTTTTTAAAGAAACTATAAATAATGTAATATATTTTATTTTAACGGCATGTGTAGTTTTTTGTAAATACAGGATTACTTAAAAAACTACAGCTATTAATCTAACACTAAATATTAATAACCGTAAATAGAATGGCTTCCAGCTGACACCCCTTGTCACACTTGTTAGGCTGTGACACATTTGTTAGATGGAGTAGATTTTTTTGAGTCACTTTTCACAAAAAAGAAGGGAGTAAGCTAAAAGAATCTATATTAAAAAGCAGAAATTGTATTTAAAAGTGTATAAATCAATACAAACATATACAGATCTATATTACATATATATTATATATATATTCTACCGTATATATATATAGTATATATACTCTCCTGTCCACTCCTTGCATTGAGGTGATACCAGAACCACAGAGTGTAACTGATCATGCTTCTTTCTTTGTGTGGTATGTTCAGAGAATAACCAAAACTCTGGCCTGCCAGGACTTCTGCATACTGGGTACCAGCGTACAATGCATGGTGTTGTACTGGCTGCTTGCTGAGAATTGTGGAGCCTGCCTTGGTGAGAGGATTGCACTACCAGCATACCCTTTTGTACATGTGTGAAGATGTCTTGCCCCTAGTTTCCTATATTGTACACACAGAGATAATACAAACACAGACAGACACACACACTTACGTGCACACACTCACAGTCTTTTACAGGCAACGGCTGGTTAACCAGTGCGCCCCAGTGGGAGGTCACTTTGTGTGACAGATTTTTGCTCGTTTCAGCTCTAACCCTCCTCCATGTTTCCCCCTAACACTGCTGCAGTTTGGAGTTGATCTTTAATTTTGCTGTCACTTTCAATATGATATATCTAATGATTTAAGGGTTGGTTGTCTTAACTGTCTGTGTGTTTGTTTATGGTGCAATATCTCTTAACGGCACGTGCCTTTTTAGCTTCCTATTTAGTCTGTCGATAAAATCAGCAATGAGGATCTTAAAAACCCATGGGAGTGAATCAAAACGGAGCACGATAGAAATGATGTATTGAGATCAAAATTAACTTGTAAACTGAAAACTCACCACCTAGAATAGACTGTCTGGACTAACATCTTGTAGAGTCATGTAGTACAAGTGCTCTCTCTGTGTGTTCTGTTTACCGGCTCTCGGGCTAGTAAAGGGAACAGCTTGCCTTCTGTTTTACACTTCTGTTCATTTCCAAATGTTGGGTTACCAATCGGTATATGAGGCCATTCTTTTGTAGCATGACTGAGATACATTTCTTTTCTTTCCTGAAAATAGGCTAACTGAAAAAAATATCTTTTGACTGTCATTATCTCTTGCCACTAATACAGTCAGAGAGAGGACGTGTGTTGCACAACCACATGGGACGATTAAATGAGAATCAGTGAAAGAATATCTTCATTTGAGCACGAATCTATTTCCAAACAATAAAGCAGCCTTCCAGTTACACCTCTGGCTGGTGTCGTTCTTGGATACAACATTATTGACTGTCACTTCATCCTGCAGCATATGTTCCACCATGTCTGATGATGGATGTTTTTTTCTGATGTTTAAACCACCTAATTTACTTTGATAACTGTGAGAATTTAAACGTTTAAGGTATTCAAGTGAAATGGTACATGTTCATGCTCAAGGTGATTTTGTTTGTGTTTTTAATTGTTGCTAATGTTCCCTTTATTTGCTTTAACACGTTGCAAACATGGCAGAGAACATGTTTGCAAGCTTCACAGGACAGGGAGGACAGACAGCAGCAACAAAAAGACAGCGTGTTAAGGTTTGAACACAACACAATATACATCAAAAATGCTTTAATCACATTGTCTTTGTACATGTTTTGAATACGATCATTGTTTGGGTTGATGGGGTTGGGTGTGTCATGGTGCAACAGCACTGAAATGACTATAAAAGCAGGTGTGTGTGTGTGTGTGTGTGCATGTGTGTTTCCATCCTTCCTTCCCCCTCCTCTGTCTGTGTGTGTGTGTGTGCGTGCGTGTGTGTGTGTGTGTGTGCGCATGTGCGTGCAAGGTGGCGCACTGACTGAGAAAAAGGAGCAGGGAGGGGAGGGGGGAGTAAGCAGAGACAGCACTGCAGTGCAGATATATGAATGCAGTGGCCTGGGCTGAGTCAGCAGCATGTTCCCAATAGGCTCAGACTGTACAGTGCACTGTAAAGCACCTCCTTTCCCACAGCATGCAAGCAGAGGGAGAGCGAGCTAAAGCAGGAAGATGAAAAGTAAATTAGAACAATGGGCAGAAACACACATAGCGAAAAGCTAATTTGTTGCTAAATGTTTATCCTTCATCTCCTACCTGCAGTACTGCATGCATTTTCAGTGCAATACATTATGTTTAGTTCAATGCTGTATCTTACTCTGTTGTTAGAAAACATTATAGTCTAACATTCTGATAAATCTACTTGGGAGTGTTTAAAAAAACAAACATTTTAGGTGATTATAAAATGATTAACTGATGATCTGTAGGAATTGTTGCTTTTATAACTGTGTAACTCTCCTGCCATCAAAATGTTACATATTGTGCTAAACACATGCTTCGTCTTTATTTTAACCTTTTATGTTTATTTCCTACTTGCATTCATCTGAACAGCAGGGCTTGGTTGCAGAGGTGGGACGTGGATTAAGTAGGACATTGGTGTGATTCGTCGGGCTGTCTGAGCAAGTTTGTGTGAGAGGTAGGGAGGTAGGGAGAGAGGAGGAAGGAATTGTGTGTAAAGGATGGAGACAGAGGGATATTGTATGTCTTTAAGGAATCAATTGCATGTAATCGGTAGTATTGCCATGATCAAGTATCTTGATGAGGTAATGGTTGTTGCTCACCACTTGTATTTTTCCTATTTCTGTGTCAGGTCTGCAGAAGATGAGAGGAGAGGCAGAGGGTGCATAGATCAAATACAGTAAATGTATATAGACCCAGTATAGACTCACTCAGTGCAATCAATCTGCAATGAGGAGGTGCATGAGGACTGAGCATTATTATCTTGAGTAAAGTCTTCACATACTTCATATAACCTAGCTGAGAAATGTATTTGAGTTCAATTTAGCCATAATTAATAAAAATATCTGATAGATGTTTGCAGATTTATCCCTGTTTTACCAATCCATCATAGAGCATAGCCCTCTATGCCCTTGCTGGGTTGGGATCTCTGTTATTCATCTCTTCCCCTGAAAGTGTCTGCAGAGATCACAGCTTGTAACTGTGTTTATGGCTGAAGCCCCTCCAGCAGGCATTAGTGAGGTGTCTCAGATATACAGCTATCTAACGCCATCTAGGGGCATGAAAGAAATAACTTCAAAAAACCTTATAAAAGTTAAAGAGATATTTCATGCTGGTAGTCGTAGACATGAGAGGTAGTATGACATGAGTGCCTCAATGGTGTTGTATACAAATATGAAATGGCTGATAATCCTGTGTTCGGAGATAACAGCAAGACAGAAGATTGTTGGGTAAGGAAGACTTACCCTTAAACATTGAAAAAAGTACAACGACAGAGGTTTTGTAGCCTAGCCTTCCAGATATAATCAATTATAACTCATAACAAATATTAATTACAAAATAATGTTATATAAGTCCAATACATATAACAAAATAAATACTCTAAGATTTAAAAATACTGACTAAGGTTGCATTTCTGGCTTAGCCTGTAAGGCAAGTGTGAGGAGGACTCAAAAACGTTTTAGATGTAGGCTAGCCTACTTCCAAACCAAGTGTTTTCAAAAGTCCGCTTTAACTGGTAACAACTTCAGGTAGTGACATTTTACTACAAAATGTACAAAGATAATTATTCACCAACATTTGTTTTTTTTAGACCACAGGATCCTCCAGTTTAGTTCCCTGGTCGGCCCTGGTGTTAGCCGCAGCTAGCATCCAGAGCTCCCCCTCCACAGTGAGTCCAACAACCCATCAACTTTAGCATAGCTGGCTGATAAACTGTAGGCTATATTATTATTATTATTATTATTATTATTTCTGAGAATAATGAGTATTGGTCAAATGTATGGAGACATTGCTTAAATGTAAATATACTGCATTTATATTGCGATTCTCCCGTCTTTATGACGGTATAACCGACAGTTAGGCTAGCAAACAAGGTGAATGTGAAAACAAATATTTAAGGAAATAATATTAATGTTTTTTATGTAATATCTATATTATGTGCTGCTATTAATGTGCTTTATTGCTTCTACTTAACTTGCAGATTAACTTTGTTTGACAAAACTAGAACAGTTCTTGATGGAAACGTTTTATTGGTAAAAGGAGGGTTCTTTTCTCAATATTATACTTAATGATCTTAATGCTTCTTTCACCAACGGCCCGT
Organism: Notothenia rossii; assembly: GCF_949606895.1. NCBI lineage: Eukaryota > Metazoa > Chordata > Actinopteri > Perciformes > Nototheniidae > Notothenia > Notothenia rossii. Next base: position 71,553,607 of record NC_136903.1, on the reverse strand, counting down.
CTACACTACAGGCATCGAAAAATACTTTCAACGCTTCGCCCATTCACTTGAATGGGGTGAGGTAGAAGATTTTTAATCTTCGCCGAACTGCATTGTGGGGAGCATGGCATGGCTTTGCAAGCATCACGGCCCATCTACACTACAGGCATGAAAAAATCTTGAAGCTGGGCGTGTCTGAAGCTTGGCGATTTTTTGCGAGCAACCAATCACATGAATCTCCCGCCCCCGACATACAAAGCAATAGCAATGTTAAAACGAAGTAAACTGGATATAAACTCTCCAAACAGGTGAAAAAACTATCAGTTTCACCCACTGTCTCTGCCACCTCCCTCCATGCCTGGTTCCTCCGGTTTGTATCCCGGTAAATAGTTCCGGTCGTAAAGAACCGGGTGATTTGCTACCGTAATATCTCGTTTGGAATATGAGGAAATGAACTGCGGTCTGGCTCTCCCAGCTTGCACGCGGTTTGATTGGCTGCGCTTGCACTGGCGGGATTTGCATAAACGGGATTTCATTGGCTGATGCCAAGCATCGAGCCTCAAAAGTTGAACATTGTTCAACTTTTGATGCCGATAGATGCTCGTGATGCTTGCAAAGCCATGCCATGCTCCCCACAATGCAGTTCGGCGAAGATTCAAAATCTTCTACGTCACCCCATTCAAGTGAATGGGCGAAGCGTTGAAAGCATTTTTTGATGCCTGTAGTGTAGACGTACCGTCACGAGCATCTATCGGCATCAAAAGTTAACCAATGTTCAACTTTTGAGGCTCGATGCTTGGCATCAGCCAATCAAATCCCTTTTGATTTTTTGATGCCTTTTGATTTTTTGATGCCTGTAGTGTAGACGGGCCGTTCTTTCCATACAAAGTGTAAAATGTCTACATTGTTGAGTTAAGAACACATCGAAACAACTACTACTACGTTTTACAGACTTTGCAGTCCGGTCCACCTCAGTGCTGGACAAACTGAAGATTCCCCTCAGACTGAAGATCTGCAGAGCAACCAGAAACTGTACGGTATCACCTCTGGGTAAGAGGAATGTTCATTTTCAGGTTCATATTTGTATTTAGTGCCTTTACTGTGACATGTTTACATGCTTACATTTTCAAAAAGTACTTTATCTTTCTCATACAGCGGCAGCCTATGCTGCAGCACGTTCACCCTCTGTCTGAAACCAGAGCCCAGTCTGCTCTGATTGGTTAGCTGTCCAGGTCTGTTGTGATTGGTCAACCGCTTAGAGATGTCTCGCGGTCTCGCCCCAGCCCATCTTACAATGTGTTGGAGCGGAAGCATGAGTGTTACATAGTGATGTCACACAAAGGATTCCTATCGAGGCCTTTCAGGCAGGGGGAACATGACATGGAAAACAAAAAAAAAGCCTAATAGGGCCTCCCTAATGCATATTAACTTATGATTTAAAATGTGTTTATATTTTCTCTAAATGTTGTGAATGACTTTGCAACAGTTTCTGATAGTTGTCTATCAATTATCACTATTGCTTTGACAATGTTTCAATACAATGAGGTACTTCTAATAAGAGCCTATAGATGTCACTGTTATACTTTTAAACTGCCACTAGTGCAGAAGCTGCAGCAGCCATTGTCTGTGTGAGTTGGAGAAGAAATTGATATGATTGTTAGGGCTGACAGAGGCATTGAATTTAGGAAAGGGGCCCAGCTTGCATATTATCGGTTGAATTGATGGCAACTAAATCTAAACTTGATGTACTTATTAATGGTTTGCTGAGCTGATTGCTCAGTGAGAAGTGAGTCGGGCAGTGAGAGGTTGAGCTGGGATTAATAAATGAGACCAGACACTAAGCGAAAGGTTTTAATGAGCATAGCTGGTTTAATTCCTGCAGCCAGTCACAGGAATGTGGTTTGAGGTTTCTTTATGATGCAGGGGCTTGGCGGTTGGTCACTATAGTTGAAGATACATTTTATGTAAAACAGTTTGGGACAAAGAGGTTTTGCTGTGAGATACTTTGGTGTTGCAGGCAGCAGGGTTATTTCACTGTGGATGGAAAGGACAAAAGTTTTGGACATCTGTCACACGCCAGCGCATGCCCTCCGCCCTCCAGACAATGAAGCTGTGGACAGGGGGTGGTGTCAAGGGGAAGAGGGTCAGGGTCTTCTCCACTCTTCCTGTCCTTTTATTCTACGCTCTCTTGAGCTTATTATGGGCTCTGTACATAACACAAATGGCCCCTTGGCTCCCCTCCAGTTTTACAACTTGGACTCAAAATATTGTTTTAACAAAATGACTCACAAGAGAAAAAAGATATTGGTAACTTTTGATTTCACTGGTCTATTTTAGTTTTAATAATTACTAGAAAGTATTCGGGTAAGTAATATATAATACAGATTATAGGGAAACAGTGACAATACTCAGAGACACTTTTAAATCACAGAGGAATTTCCTTGAATTAAATCCCAAGTAAATATTATAATTCTTTATTTACCATATGAAACCTTACTCCTTTTATACGGTGAGTGCCCTGTACACAAATTTCACACGTTCGCCTGTTTGACTGATTTCCTATTTAGTGACTCACAGGCCTCAGGTTAATTATTGGAATTTGTTGTTCCATGTGAACACAATGTAGTGTATTACTATTAATACATGTTTTTTTTAAGAAAAGGTCCTAGGAAATAAAAATGTGGACCAATAAAATAAAGCATTTTGAATGAACAATCAATTATCATATATTAGGCTTGTACCTGGTTTAAAAGAGCAAATGTATATGTATAAGGACAAGATATAAAAACATTTTAGGTCAAATTTAAAGCATACCCATTTTAAACCTTTTTGGAATTACACAGACAAAAAGACAAAGTCAGGTTTTTTTGGTGTGATATCTTCATTTCCATGACACAACAGTCTTTAGTGAGGTAGACTTTTTACAGGTCAAAACAATTGGAAACATTGCTCTCTCGAACTGGCATGTGAAATGACATGAAATAAATACTTCCATGTACAATGTCTTCAAAATGAGGTAGAAATGGTTACAGAGAATGTACAAGATACAACAAAAGCTAACTGAACTGATATATAACACTGAAACGCCTTTTTCTGTCAGTTGGACACATTCAACTTATAACTTCAATGAATCAAAGTAACACCAAAAGAAAAACGGATATACTGTCGTTTGTTGCAGTGTGTAGGTTCATGTAGAGCACATTCTTTGTGAGGCGTTGAAGAGCATTCACTTGTTTTAGCTAAGCGCTTAAATACTTTTAAAATCTGGGGGTAAGAATACATGATGTTTTGTGTAACACCTTTTTGTTAATTAGCTTTTTCTAAATCATATTTTTAAAAGTAATATTTGTGTGCTGCAGGTATTTTTCCAGCCAGTTAAATTTCATGAATATATTTCCAAATAAAATACCTTTTCAACACTTACAATGTAAGACTAAATCTGAATCTGCATTTCAGCCTAAATCTTTCTATTTAAAAGAGGATTCGCTCTCTGCACATGTTTTTTCACAAAAAATATTGGTATGGCACAAAGTATGAAGGGATTGTGGAGTTACAAAGCTACAACTCGGTGGAAATAAAGATTTACAGTTGTAACTGTACATATTTTCTGACAGTGCACATACTTGGTAAATATCTAACTTCTCCCTTCTTCATGATGTCAATTCATGTTAGAGCTCAAATCAAGATGGTGAAAGTGTGCCAAGCGGTTTAAAATACTAATTTAAGAAACTGGAGATTGGACACTATTAAGACATTTGATAAACATACCTATTATAGAGCATATGCTGTATCTATATTTGTATGTCTTGATATGTCAAAGTTGTTTTTTCAGGAGTGCTCAATTTTGAATTTGTCCACAGAAAAACTATTCCCTACAGCTAACTACACTAACACTTTACATGTCATTAATTTCTCCACCAAAACCTATAAGAGAATTACATCTATACATGAAGAAATATGTTTCATATATCTAAAAACATCATTGATGTACATTATGGCGAATATTGTCCTTTTAAAAAAAATATCTGAATTACATTCAACATTTCAGGCCTTGGTACAAAAACCTCAAGTTTAATTTCCCCAGAGCTAAGAAGCTGTGTGTGTGTGTGTGTGTGTGTGTGTGTGTGTGTGTGTGTGTGTGTGTGTGTGTGTGTGTGTGTGTGTGTGTGTGTGTGTGTGTGTGTGTGTGTGTGTGTGTGTGTGTGTGTGTGTGTGTGTGTGTGTGTGTGTGTGTGTGTGTGTGTGTGTGTGTGTGTGTGTGTGTGTGTGTGTGTGTGTGTGTGTGTGTATCAAAGGCCTTGTAAGTGTGTTGTTTCCCTGAAGTGTTCAGAGTTCGTTTTGCTCTTAATAAAAGCCATGGCTCCGTTTTCATCTTGCTCCATAAAGCTCCCTACAAACACCCTAAGGTAATAACATACAATCTTATTTTATCATTCTGAGGTAACAATATTCTTCCTGAGTATTCAATAACACAACTATAATCATCCTTTTGAGAGGCAAAAGTAAAGAGAATGCATATTTAAAAAAAGAAAGAAAAGTAAATCGTATAGCAAACAAGCGGGTGGATCTTCATTAATAAAGTAATACTGAGCAAAAAAAGAGGAGGAACTCAAAAGCACTTATCCTCCGCTGAGACTCTCAGTCCGGGCTGTGCATCGAAACAGAAGTAACAAACAGGCCGTTAAACTGTTTTCTCTGAGTGAGGTTTTATAGTATGCAGAATTAAGCATTGTTGTTTTGTAGATTTGTACAATCACTATTGCTTGTGATCATTTTAATAGTAAATGTGTAAGCTGCATTTTTATCGGCAGATTCCTTAGAAATAAAGCTGTTAGTTCCAAGATGAGGAGAAATCTGCATCTACAGGTATGCTGTTATTTTGTGAAAGCTAAATACATTTCTAAATGGACATTACATTTTAGATTATTTCCCCACTTTTTACATCATAACAATTTTAAAGGTCGGTTTCATATACTCTATATGTAATCATTTGATAAGCAGCTTGTTAAGTATTAACTGGACAGTCAAGAAAAAAAAAAGTTTTTGCCAAAAAAGAAGCAGGACACCTGGATAGGATAAGATAAAGAACGAGAAAAGAAAACTGAAAGAAAGTTTGGAGTGAGTAAAGGTGGCGAGAAAGCGAGGGATGAGCGGGGAAACATTCATTTTTCGAGGCAGGGCGACACACCGAGCCTCAGGGTCAGCTGTGTAAAGTAGCAGTGATTGTGCTGAAGTAGTATGGCAATCTCACCATCTCAGTTATTGCTCTCCTTACTTTTTGGTCAGTAATGATTTTTTGTGGTGTGGTTAAAAGTATTGCAGTCAAAGGCCTTTTACATACATAATGACCACAAATAATTACAACAACTTCTAAAACAGCAACATTTCAGTGAAGCTGCAGCAGTAGCAGAAAAGGAAATAAATAGGATCCTGAGAGAAACAGACACTCACACCTTTAGACTGTCTTAAAGCTATCTATGTAGAGAATGCCTTGACCTCACCCCTAAGACTTACCTCAACCTTGCAGGGCAAAATGCCTCTGTGAATCTTTGGAAAAACAGGAATAATGAAAATATTAAAGATGCACAAGAAATACCAGTCTTGTGTACTAGTGAAATTAAACCTTTCATTGACAGATCCAATGTTGTTCCCTAGATTAAGAAGCCTGGTTGGTTTCAAACAGAGATCCTCTCTGTTGTCAGCGCCCTGCAGCGGGGTCCTCAGATCGTGTGTGCGATGCGGGGATCTTCATAGACATTCTCTGTTGCTGAGGAAAGCTGTGCTCCGCTGAAGCACTCTCTCCTGCCAAGCCTGGCGGGGGGCTGTAGTCCCCTGCCCCGCCGTAGGAGGGGGACATCATGGGCTTTCCTGGTTTGTAGGCCTGTGGGTCTGAGGCAGAGACGCTCAAATCGTAGCCGTTGCCGTGCCCGTTGCCATGCCCATTGCCGTGACTTTTGCTATGACCGTTTCCGTACTTTCTGTAGCGGGATCCCTCCACTTCCGCTCCCTCCTGTCCTTCCTCTGCCATCTCGAAGGCCTTGCGTTTCAGCGGCACCCCTCCCTCGGAGCTCCCTCCAAGGCTGTGAGTTTGGTAGCTGTAACCGCCCCCAACCATGGTGGGCCTCGGGGCCAGTGGAGTAGGGGCACTGATTCCAGGGGGCAGGTAGGAGGCACTGGGGTGGCTGTATCCAGAGGACAGGCCGGGCTGGGGGTAGCACCCTGGGGGGTAGTTGTAGACAGGAGTACTGGCACTGTAGCTGGGCACTAGAGTGGGTGCGGCCTGCAGAGTGTGTAGAGGGGCAGGGGGAAGTGCTGCGCCGGGCTGAGGGCAGTAACCTGAGGACAGGTAGGTGCTGTTGTAGGCAGGAGGGTAATCCTGAGAGGACGGGGCCCCGCAGGAGCCAGCACCACCGAAGCCTGGCTCAGAGGCCAAGTTACTGCTCACTACTGTCACACTTCCTGTGGTTGGGATGCCCACCTTGCCAGTTAAGGCCTCCAGTCCAGGGTAACACTCCATGCCCTGACCTAGAACCCATGGCTCAGATTCAGTTTTCAGGAAAGTCCCAGGCTCAGGGTAGGCCCCTGAAGGAGGGCGATCATAGGCCAGCTCCAAGCCTGAGTACTTCTCAGCGTAGCGTTTGAGCAGAGAAGAAGCCGTAAGGGCCGATATGTCATCACTGGCCCAGGGGCAACCTCCAGGGCCGTAGCCACGGCGTCCAGCAGCGCCGTAGGGGTCGTGTTTGTGGGCAGATGGCGGTGAGGTGGTAGAGGTGACATCTAGGTGCTGCTCAGGCCACTGAGATAAGGGGGCGGCGTGCTCCGGGGACCAGTGCATCTTCAACAGACCTGACAAAACGAGACCAGAGCTGAATTAGTCCACACAATTGAAAACATTTAAATGGGTCTTCGAATATAAAAAATATACAAGGCCCAACCCATCCCCAAATCACACAACCAAAACAAAAAAGCAGAAAAGTTTATAAAGTAAAACAACTTTTGTTTTACAACACCAAACATGTTTTGGTTTAAATTCAAGTTAATACTACTCTTTAAACTGATTATTCATGATGTGATTAATCCTAGATAATTATTGTGATTAGCAGTATTACATTTTTTTATCGATTGACACCACTATACAAAAAAAGTACTGGTTTTCGTTTATGCATCAACTAAGATTCTTAACCCATGCAATTCACCACAGATTTTGGCCGACATCAGCAGCCCACAAAATACATAATGTATCAGAGTTAATGAAGAGAACTGTTTTTGCAGCATTTTGTCCAACCCAGATGTTTGAGATGTTTTGCCTCCTCCTGAGTCCGGCTTCATGAATATCTGCCCTCATAATCACATCGGATGGCTGACCCTTTTTCCAGAACCATGTCAATGCTTAGCCTGTGCTCTTCTACACAGCCTCGTCCAGGCAGGGGACAACTGCTCTAATCTTTATGTGAAGCCGGCAACATAGCCTCCAGCCCGGTCTCCACGGCGATAAGCCTCTATCAGCCCGCGAGCTGCCCTCTGCCTTTGCCTCTCTCACATTAGGGCCATTGTTGTCTCTCTGTGACTCTCTTAGTGCACAAAGCCGCCCCCACCGAGCGTGTGATCTAATTCGGCCCAAACCTCAGGGGTCTGCTGGATGGGGGATAGGAGGCGGGGTCAGTGTGCGGAGGGGGTATCGGAGTAGGTTTTCATCATACTGCCCAGCAAGACTGGACCAGTTTATCTACGACCACTATTAACCAATCGATTTGATCAGAATTTGACGTGCAATGTGTGATAATACATGCACATTCACACAAACAAGCAATCCACTGGTTTATTGGTTGTGGGCTTTGATTGGCTTTTGCAGGCCTTGTCTTTTTGAACTGGCTTTAGTCTGACATTCCAGGAATTGCAGAGTATTATTAAACTGTCCGGACCCCAGGTCTGAGCCAGAGGGGCTTCCCAATCCCTACAACAGCACTGGACATGGAAGAAGTTACCGCCTCAGTTTCACCAACAGGGGTGGACCAAGTGCATGTTTTTTTTATATCAATACATTGGCACCAATATCTCTTGCAATATTTTGGCATAAATGTATCTTTTCTTTGTAACTGTTCTGAGTTTTGGCCTTTTTCTATGGACGACTCACATGCCTGCTCTTAAACAGCGTACATGTGGTGAATGGCAGGTTGTGTGACATGTCCACCAGGACCATCATATGGGTCTCAAATGGTCCACATGTTGATCCCTAAATTAAATGATCCTTCAGCCCAATAATCCCACTCATCCAATCCAGGGATCGCAGTGCTCTCGACCAGCAAAGCTCCACCCTGTGCTCCTTGGAGTCTGACTGGCCATGGTGCTCATCCTGGGCATTAAAACAGTAGTTGCACAAGGCTTATGTTCACACACACACACACACACACACACACACACACACACACACACACACACACACACACACACACACACACACACACACACACACACACACACACACACACACACACACACACACACACACACACACTTCTTTCTAGGTCAACAGATTCACAAAAATTGCTCAAAATGAAGGAATACAAGAGATGTTTCTGTACACTAGATTTAGAATAAAAAATAACCAACTAGTAAAATGTTTAACCCCGACCAGAGGGAGTTGATTCTATAGTAATCTACAGATCATGAATAGATCGAATGGGCACAAGGTTAGGGAGCCCCTAAACCCTTTAACTCGTAACTACAGTGTCTACTGTGTACGCTTAGTATCAATATCAGAGCCATAAAAAAGGTCCTCCCAAAAAGCCTGAAGGAATAAACTCAGTGTGTATCAGTAGGAGGCATCACATCGTCTTCAGAGGGGGAAAGTTGGAAGTTGTTACTCATTTGACAACAAAATCACTTTCTGAGACTGGAGTTTATTTTGTTCTTAGTTTTTTCTCTTTTCTTTAATCGAGGGTACAGCAGTATAGATGGTGTTGTTGGTTTAACAGATTATAAAGCTATTAGTGGCAAAATTGTGATTTTGGTCTATTGTTATACCCAATATCAGACTTTACAGCTGTACACATTGTTTCTACAATAGTATGTTTACCTCTCCAGTTTTAGGCTGAAGAAGGGGTTATAACATGAGAGAATTACAAACTTGGTTGAGAAAGAGACTGATGCCTTGTTGCAGTGTTCGCACTCATCCAGTCCCAGCAGAAACACACACTCTTCAGACTGATACTCACTGGTCATGCTGATTGCAGGCACGAGCCGACCGATCGCCGCCTCACCTTCAATCTACTCCTCTCACCCCGTCTTCACCCGATGCTTTATCATTTATCCGAGACATATTAAACCACAGTAATCTAATGTGTCTGGGATCCTTCTCAAAATGCAGCGGAGGAATGTTAAAACTAAGGATCACTGTGTGATCAGGAGATGCAAGAATAAACTGGAGGGTCTGCCTGGGTTAAGGACCAGACTAATGAAGGATTAGAGCACTCAAGGCTTATTGCAGTGTCAATCTCCCAGGAGCTGGCTGCAAACCAAAAACTCAGAAGAAGGTTTTATTCCAAGGCTGAGCAACATAGCAAATGTTGATCATTATTGTGTGCAATAGCACAACATTAAAATAACATATATAATAATAGTTACATACATGGTTACAAAATAAGAATGTTTAAAGGCACAAAAGGTCTGAGCAATATGAAAATATATATCCTAAAAACTGTCTAAACAAAAGAAAATTGTATATGCTTTCTGTATCGTTTCAGATCTGAAATACACTAGGCCTGTAATTACACTGTTTATCATTTTATCTTTACCTAGTGTTATTTTATGAATGACTAGAAGACATATTTTATCGCAATATACAACGTTATAGAGATATAAAATGACCTCTATTGTGTTAGAAGATTTTCACCATGCCCTAGTTAGTAGTGACTGGTGCTGTTAATCATTTTAGTGTCACATTTATACCTATTCTTTTCTTTTTGAAAGTGAACATTTTTGTATTTGTTTCATACTGTATAGGCAGATGCCACTACTATAAACAAGTACATGCAGAATGTTACCTATAGAGGGTATACCTATTATAATAAAGCACTAATTACTAAAATAACAATAACTAGCAAACTCCAGTTTGTTATGTAACGCTTAATAAACCATTGTTATTCTTTGTCAGCTGACAAATAATATACTATTTTTCATGAGCTCATATTCCCAATAGATACTTAGTAGTTTAGAGAATGCAACCATGTTTGCCTATTTCCCATTCAGATTTTGGGCCAGATTAAAGCCTCTTACTGTTCCCAAGTACTCTAGTATCAGACATCTGTGTTAAAGTGAGGATTTTAAGGAGCAGGGTTGGGGTATTAGGAAGGATGAGTGAGGGGAGCCCCTTACTCTAATCTAGCACCTCATGTTGGCTCAGGGCTTGGAAACACCCCTCCATTCTTGGCCATGCTTGGCTTACCAAGAGACAAAGATGAGTACTAAGCCGGCTTGGTGCTATGACAGCTTTCCTTAATCATTGTGATTATCATACTGTCCACCAGTGCTTCCTCTTTGTCCTGCAGCAGTGCGGCTACTGGACACATCAGATGAAGGGCAGCTCACAGCGAGGAGAAAACATAGAAACAGCACCATGAAAGAGCAGTCGGTTTATTTAAAGAAATATGTTATGCTATGTGTGCTGTCACTACGCGTTTCCTACGTCACTTCCTTAGGCTCTAACTGTCATCACGGCTAGGAAGGTTACTTAAGAAATGTTACACGTTAAAGATTCATAGTTACCCCGTTTCTTTTTTTGACGTATAGAAACATTTTGTCACAATATGGTTGCTCAGTGCATGTACTTTCCTGCACTCAGTGAGTCAGTGTATTTTCAGCACATTGTACCTCGAATTTTCCCTTTGCTCTTGGATCTTTCTCACATTGAAATGAATGAGAATGCTGATCATTTTGACTTTATTTGAAAAGATGAACGCCTAACCTCAAGCTACGGTGAAGTGACACTTGGACCAGTATTAGGTCTCAGTTCAATACCAACATCTTACTCCAAACATAGTTATGTTAATATACTCACAGATTAATTTCTTCACATAAAACAGTAACAGTAAATGTGCACGTTTCAAAATGGCTTTGCTAATTAAATAATAACAAATGTTTGCATTATTATTGAGAAGAGTGAGATGACATCCGGATAAGTGCTCCACTGAACGTGTTTTGGCAAGAAGGGATCAAGCATAACGAGGTTAGAGGGAAATACTAACATCCCACGCAGACCAGTCCTGCAGACACTAGAGATATATACATGTGGTGAGAGGCGTATGTAAGCTGCCGCAAAATCCTCTGGGTACTTAAAGAAACCGCAGAGTGACCTGCGGTGTAGCTGCAGTGTGTAGACACTTACACTCACAATTATAAATCTGACTTGAGATTTTTTAATTATCCCAACACAAACAAGTAATTCTCCATTAATCTACCCAGAGCCGGAATGTAAATTCTTCCACTTCTCTCGTCATCGTGACCTAAACATAATTATGCTACATGGCCTCAAGGTCCACCAGAACACGTCTCGTCAATGTGGAATGCAGGATTTCTGCAGGTCCTTAAAAATCTTAAATTTAGACCTAAAATGTTCTTAATTACAGTTCAATAGATCTCAAAGTTAATAGATCTGAAGGTTATGCTGCATTGTTTTGTTAATTTGCAAATAAACAATAGGGTGTTAGGAATTTGGTATTTTTCTTAGCTCCATGTTTTAATTCTTAGCTTTTTGTTAATAAGATTACATTTTTATTAAAAATGAAGTTCCCCCCTGACAATAAAGTTAAAAGTATTGAGTTGAGTTATTTAACCCTGATCAGAATTGCCATGATATATATGAGCCGACTTACCCTGTTATATTACCTGTATATTACTACTTTATTGTTTAATCATGTCAATAGATTATAAGTAATTCTAGCACTTATTGTATTTCATACTAATCTTCCTATGCCCGCAAAAGAGTCTTAATTTTAAGAACCTGCAAAAACCCTGAAAACAAGAGCTTGATCCATTTGTGAAACGTGAACTAGACTGAGTGTAACTCTCTCATCTCTCTATCGAGCTGTCAACAACCTCCACTAAAACCTCACTGCTCTACCCGTCACATGTTGTCATCGATAGGATATGCAGCAATTAAACCAAATGATTTTCTCTTTCAAGTAAACACAATTAAGAAAGTCACAGAGGTTTTCTGTGCATCAGTGGAGGATAGCCTGACTTGTCGTCCACTGCATGGTCAGTATGAGTAATTAGGGGTTAATTAGATGAAAGTACGTGTGGGGGAAGGGGTTGACTGGGTTGGGGATTTGGGGGGTTGTGAAGCATCACAGGCTGGTTGGCTAGATGGGGAGTGGAAACCAAAATCTGGAGCTGAAAGGTCCTGTGTTAGTGCTTTTTACTCCACTCACAATAAACAAAGACTTACATTTCCTGAGGATGGGCAGACACTCAGAAACACACACGCCCAGATGCACTCACAGGCTCAAGCTAGCTTCTATATTGTGCTTCAGACACTGTTTAGCTTCAGCTGGCCAACAGGCAGAGGAGCTCATGGTCATCTATGGGATGAGTCAGGCTGCAGGAATGCCAGGAATCTAACCTGAGATCTATTTACAAAGCACATATCCTCTCCACACGCTCACCACACACTGTCCACTCTGTGGCTGGAGGAAGGGAGCGAGAGAACACGCTCACTTACAGTGCTGATGAATGACCCTATCAGCTGTTTGCGCATTATTGGCCGATTTGTATTAGTTAGAGTTAATTCACACCACTGCCTGTACAATCAATACATCAGAGGAGAAATGGGATATGAATACACATGGAGCCTGTCAGGGTTGTCATTGGTCCACACTCATAACACAGCTATCTCTGTCTTCTTTGCTTACTAAGTAAATGAGGGTTAGATTGTTATGTAAGCAGTGACCATAGTCTAAAACGCTGCAGCCAGTGTGAAGGAGGATCTGCTGAGGAGAAAAAAAACCTCCCTCTTTCCCCTTCCCCCTTTTCTCCAGGCCTGCACAGTCCACCAGGCCACAAAGCTGTCAGTCAATCTACTACTGTCCCTTATCTGACTCGACTTTCACACACCAATTTTAACACAAAGCTCTACTGACGAACTACTTGACCTTAAATAAATGTAGTCCACCTTTCCCCCTCATTGTATTTTACTTTATTTTACAATTGTTCACTCTTGTTTTGCCCTGAAGTCTCCATTTCATGACCCAGCCTCCTTCTTGCTGTGCTGTAGTAAAGACAGGGCCGTGTGTCCGAGCCTGTGTGGTCAGTTTCCCTACCCCCACTCCTTTAGCTCTCACACACACACACACACACACACACACACACACACACACGCACACACGCACGCACGCACGCACGCGCGCACGTGCGCACGCGCGCGCGCGTGGCCCCTCTCTGCTTATTGTGTCCTCTCATATATCAGGCTGCAGCTGACCAGTCCCTCCTTGCGTCCTCTCCATCTGCCCTTCACTTTTCTCTTTCTCTGTCCTTTTACCCGCAGCAGCACGGGTCTTAACTATAACACCTAATGAGGATCTAAGGTGTGCTACAATCTGCTTTACGAGCTTTCGTGATTGCTATGGAGGACTAATGTGTGTGTGTGAATGGAGGCGGAGGGTAAATGTTTATTTGTCCCTTTATGCAGGACTAATGAGAAGCTGGTGACACCAGATTACTAACGATCTGGCTTTCATTCACAGAATCACTTCACCCTGGTTACTAGTGGCTAAAAGGGGCTAAAACTGCTAATCATCGTTATGGCCATAGCTCATACTGAGGTGTGGTTGATTGTGATTGCATGTTTACTTGTGTGAGGGTGTGTGTAAAATGGAAAAGAGATGTGAGAATCTGCTATCAAAATAGTGTTGTTTTTTTAAAGATAAATACTATTATAGGTTTGCTTGTAGTCGAGACATTTGTGGGAAGTTATCTAACGTGACGCTGTGAGTCTTTTTGAGAGAGGAATGTTACAGACGTACGTTACTAAAACTTCTCTCCGCTCACAAAACTCTCTCTTTCTTACAGACGTTTTCTGTGGTTTGTCTCTGTGCATCTGTGTAGCTCTTTAGAATATTGAAACCTATGAATAAATCCCTGTTGCATTATTCCAATCAGGTTAGCGTTGTAATCCTGTTAAAGCTTGGCCTAATCAATAGCCCAGTCAATCAATATAAGCATATTCATCAGGCTGGATAGCAACCTCTCATGATTAGCACATATACAAGCACGGCCTGAACTGTGATGTGTCGAGGAGGTTTATCTGATTTGATCTGAATTTACATAATAATGTTGCAAACACAGAACATCTGTCCACTCTGATAAGGTTGCATTTTTCATGAATGTTTCCGACACAAAACACCATTATCATAGTTTGATAGACAAGCTTTTAGATTGCAGTTCATTGATAAAGACAATGGGTGTGATAGTGATATCATTGTTTATAAATACGTACAACATTTTATGTATCTAGTATTCTTAAAGAAAAGTCAGCTGCTCTCTGCACTGCTTCACAAGTACATGCTGCTCCTGAGAAAGACAGTGGGGCTTTAGCTTCTGTCTGTTTCAACAAATTGTTACTATATTCACATGGAGGGGGCTGAAAAAGCTGAAAAATGAACACTTTCTGTGAAATTCCTCAAAGCAGAGTCTGGAGACTCAGCTGTTAAAGCCATTAGTATATCTGTCTTCTCAAAATGACTACTCTGAGACGCCCCCAGCCCCTCGCTTCCCTCTACTGAACCACAGGAGATGAGTCCTGGACAAAAGATGAAGTTGTGCAGAAAAACAGACTCAAATCAACCTAGTTTGCATTGTTCACGAACATGCAAAACAGATACGTCATTGGACAGGATCAGGGGTGCCCATTACGTTGATCACGATTGACCGGTCGATCGCAAAGGTAGTGTTGGTAGATCGCATGGCATTGAAAAAAAATAAAAATAAAAATAATTAATTTTTTTAAGTTATCCTATCATCCATCCTTACCGTGGCATTTGCCACTCGATTGACGTACAGGTAAGCCAGTCTGAGTTGTATCGTGCCATACAGGTTCATGCAGTCATGAGGGGGCCGCACCTCCTCATCTGAAGCGCAAATGCGGCGCACTATTATGCGCTTATGCGGCGCAATTAGTGTAAGCGTGCCACAGTTTATCCGCCGTTTACTCCACTAGCACCCCCCCCCCCCCTCGTGCTCGCGACACAGATTGGGCAGGGGCGGCCCTGTAGGTAGATCTTTTGGGCTTGGTCATTTTAAAAGTAGCTCCCAAGCTGAAAAGGTGTGGGCACCCCTGGACAGGATGATCCACACATGTAAAGTAAAGTAAAAATAATCAGTGCAGACTTACTGTATGGGGTGACAGGACTGAGCATTCTGCTGCCCTGGCCCCAGGTGAAGAGGAGGGTCCACTTGGTGCTAGTGAGGGCCCAGCTGCATGCTGCGGGGCCTCCTGCTTCTCCTGGTGGTGGTGGTGTTGGCTCGGCTAGTGACTGCCCTCTTGGACCCCTCCATGGCTCATTTCACTGTTCAACACCGCTCCGACACGCTGCCACCTGAGGAGCACACACATGCCAGGGTTAGAACCAAAACACACACTGTACAAGAGGAGGATGTTTATTTTTTGAATGTGGCTAATTAAAATCTGATTATAGGGACATAATTAAAGATAAATGCATACATTAAAAAAAAAAGTTCTTATGTTGCTTGCATTTACTACAAGTTTAATTAGGTTAGAATGACAATTGAGAACACTTACTTTGGGGAAATATTTGCAGAAAACTAATATTGACTCACTTTTGCTTTTCCTCATTTTTTTCTGTCTGTTTATGTGCATGCACGTGTGCAAGCGACCAGTCAGGACAGTTTCAATGCTAAATGCCCTGAGAGAGAGGGGGGCTTTTTCTCTCTGACCACAAAACCACACAACCAGCGGAGACAAGTTTCTAATTCTTTAAGGCCACCCACATTTCATCACAAACACTGCAAACCACAACAGCAAAGTGCAAGGAGGCTCTCATCTCTAACATGGAATACATGAGGGGAAACAACTGTGTAAAGTGTAGAGCTGCAAAGACATGTAACCTGATGTGACAAACTATTGAATATGTCATATACAGTATATGTATTAAGAAGAGAAACTTCAGCATGTACAATGTTAAGCAACATAATAAAGAGGGCATAGAAAATGACAGGAATGTGCAAGAAGCAGCAGAAACATTGTCAGTACTGCTGGAAGGAGATAAAAGCAAAACATTTTTCAACAAGTCACTAAATATTTACTGACCTGTTATGCTTGATTTTGTTCCACGATGGATTCAATTAGGAAAGTAATCCACTATTCCACAAAGTACAACAGGGCAGTCGACATGTACATGTGTGAGCGTGTGTGTGAGTGTGTGTGTGTGTGTGTGTGTGTGGAGGTTGTACTGGGACCCTATCCTTCTCTCCTACACTCCCTCGCTCGCCCTCCAGCTCCCTTCTCCCTCCCCCCTCTCGCTCTCGCTCGCCCAGTGACAACAGAGCAGCACATACATCCCCTCCCCCAACCACGCCACCCCTCCCCCTCCTCCCTCTCCCTCTCTTTTGTTAAAACTATTTCAGCAGGAAGGGAGAGAGAGGGAAAAAGTGACCAATCATGCAGTGTCAGAGGAGAGCCTGTTTCCCCCTGCTGAGTGTGTTTGCATGCATTTCTGCACGTGTGCATTTGTGTATGATCTTATTTGAAAGGGTGTATGCATGTTTTTTTTTAATTGCAGACCATCATTGTGATGGATGAGCATGTCGGACACATGCTAGTGAAAAATTGTGAATTTTCTCCTTCACTGATCACATGAGAAGTTCAGTTATTGTCAATGACTTCTATTGATCTGGTACATTGATCTTAGTGGTGTTGGAGGGTGGAGTTGAAACAACCATGTCAATATTACCTAATTCCTGTGGTATCCCATCCCCCCTTACACACACACACACACGCGCACGCACACACGCATACACACACACACACACACACACACACACACACACACACACACACACACACACACACACTAGCCTGCACACATGCATGGGCAGCAGTAAATGACCTCCACATTGGCCTCAAACCTTTGACTAAGACGTTTGTACATTTCTTCACCCGTAATTGATCAATATCTGATATTCATATAAATACTCATGCAGGTTATGTAACATTTATTTTCTTTTACAGGGGCTCATTGAACTATTTCCCTCTAGTCTCTATTTTTGTTTCCAAGTCCCTCAAAACAGAGAAACACAGCTGTGGTTCTGCATTTAGAGTTATGGAGAAGGCGGGACAAGCTGGTCCACTCCTCATGTTACTCTGCTGTAAACACTCAAGGCCTTTCAGGACACACTCCTTCGGCTTTGGGCCTTGTCCCCCCCCCCCCCACAACACACACACATATACACATGGGCACATGTTTGACATGTGTGAGCCATGTTTCAGAAGGTCGTTCGAAGCTCAAACTGCAACTTTCCTTTGCAATTTCTATTTTATTGGACTGTAATTACATTACTATGTTTACAAAGCTGCATTTTATAAAAATTGAATACTTGTCATGATTACTTTCCAACCTTATTGGTGGTTGCAGTCCTTCAGATTCATGGAGATTAAGCTCATGTGAGCCATAAGTGGACAATCATCTGAGTTAGACTATTGCCAACACTAGCAGTGGAAGTGTTACAAGACCTTTCATCAGGTGAGGAGTAATGGCTAGTGCAGTGCTCAGCTCTTTCTCCCTTACCTGCTTTGCTGACGGACACTGAAAAAAAGCCACGCTGTTATTCTGCAAGCTAGGAAACAATACATCTAAACAATCCCAAATGTGCTGCAGGGGCTTTTCTTTTCATCACAGATAAGGTAGGCTGTTTGATACATTCTCCCCCAGATGTGGTCTCTTGTTACGTCAGAAACACCTCCCCATGCAGCCGTGCGGCCCTAAGCAGGTCACTGAGACAAGCCGAGGGACAAAGGGCAGAGTGTGTGCTAATGACAGGCGAACAGAAAGGTGCGGCTATCAGGAGGCCGGAGAGCAAGTTTACTGGCCGAGAGAGAGGAGAGGCTTTCCTCTTACAACTCCACTACTGAAACAAATATAACACACAGGAAGAGATAGATTTCTACACACATACAGTACACAAATAACGGCTATGCTGGAAATTGGACATGGTAACACTAAACGTTAGTCCCTTTGGCCCCGTGGGTGGGATAGGTCACATGATAGCACCCCAGAGAAGCTCAGCTGTTTGCCACTCTAATTCGGTCTCAAGCAGCTGAGCACTGGCCCACTGCTCCACTGAACTGTCCCACTAAGGATAAGTGTGTGTGTGTGTGTGTGTGTGTGTGTGTGTGTGTGTGTGTGTGTGTGTGTGTGTGTGTGTGTGTGTGTGTGTGTGTGTGTGTGTGTGTGTGTGTGTGTGTGTGTGTGTGTGTGTGTGTGTGTGTGTGTGTGTGTGTGTGTGTGTGTGTGTGTGTGTGTGTGTGTGTGTGTGTGTGTGTGTGTGTGTGTGTGTGTGTGTGTGTGTGTGTGTGTGTGTGAAGAGGGATGGGGTTCATGATAAAGTCCATGCATTTTAAACACAAACATACTGTAGCTGGAGTACAACACAAACAGATGTGAGGGGTGAATTATCAGGCAGAGACAAGAGGCCAAAACAGGAACAGGAAATCTTTTGGAAAAGAACAGGAAATGTGTGTATTGTTTCCAAAAGGCAATGTCACTGTCAGCAAAGTCCTTGGTTTGTACCATGTGGATAATATCTAGTGATTTGTATTGTTCTGACCATAAACATATCTACTGACAAGAACAAGACTAACAGATCCTAATAACAAATAATTTCAAAGTGTTTTTCTTCTGTGAAATAGAGTATTAATTCTTTTTAAAAATTATTCAAAACACAGCGGAGCCACTGGGTGACATTAAATCAACCTTGTTTACACGTCCATCTTAGAATCAGATGGTATGCACAAAAAACACATTTAAAAGAAAGAAACTCAAGGCAAATTTGAGAAACATATATATTTAAAAAAAGAAATGCTGCATATGTATGACCTTATCTTAAAGATGATTGTCTTCAAAAGGTACACATAGTCTTTGGCCTGTTTGCGGCAGGAAATGAATGTCAGAGTGATGAGAGACTAATACATTATACATTTTTGTTCTCTTCATGTTCAAATTCATCAATGTGCTGAATATTTGCACTTTTAAATAAAGAAACAGGAAACAAAGCACATACAGAATACTATACAATTGTTATGCTATCAAATTATTATTGCTGATATTTTCGGTGCCTTTTATTATCATGATCGTCAATTCTGGGAAATATGATACTGACTCTTTTCCACATATTCAGAAAAATCAATGAGGCAGACCAAAAACACACTAACACACAAAAGAGTAAATAGGTATGCACTTGAGTATGCACTCATCATGTGACCTCTCTTCTCCTCAAGTGCAGAAAGTCAATTAGCCAGCCTCTCATTTAGCATACTATATGTCTCTTCAAGGTTAAAAGGCAGTTACTGTCCACCAGAAGCTTTTACTGTTGTGTAATGTTCTTTTAAAAGACAATAAAGCATAAAGAAAAATGCTGAGCGGAGTAATGAGGGCAAAAGACAATGTTGATTCACGTGATTCTATATCTAATAACATCAACAAAACAGTTCAAACACAACCCATGAAAGCTTACTACGCACACACACACACACACACACACACACACACACACACACACACACACACACACACACACACACACACACACACACACACACACACACACACACACACACACACACACACACACACACACACACACACACACACACACACACACACACACGCTCTCTCTCCCTCTCCCAAACACACAGCACATGGTTGCACACTACACACACATGCAGCGCAGTGCTCCATGCTAGAGTGGCTTTTTGTTCTCTGTTATAGAGAACACAATATCCAAGTCTCGTAATAGAGGTTAGATTAATTGCTGACAAATCTGTATTCAGCAGTTCCCTTTCTCCCCGCTTGACAGATTTATGACAGAGATTGATGGAGGGGAGGGACGAGCCAGGAGCCGCCTCTGTTTGGGGAGAAAAGAGGACAACAGCAGCGAGTCAAATAGAAACAGAGAAAAGAGAGAGGAAAAGACGAACAGGGTTGTTTTGATTGGATCGTACACATGACCAACAATTTTGGCTTTGAGTGTGTAGGAGCCATATAATGTTATATCTAATGCTGTTGTAGAACATTTTATATATTTATCATTGTATTCCTCTCACACTCAAAATATGTTGATTGTTGGAGTTCAAATTTAAACTCCTCATACATTCAAATAACTCTTTTTATTAGCACCAAGAGAAAAAAGCCAATCACAAAGCCCCTTGCATGGTCATAGTAGAAAAAGCACAGGTGCTAGGCCTACTAATAAAATTAACGATAGCTCTGTTCCATTAAGTGTCCCCGTAAGTCATGACAAAGTGACAGCAAGCCAGCATGCACAACACCCGGCCCCTGAAACTGAAGCAGCTAAATAGAATGCAGCCATAATGAATTTTAATATTTACACCTGTTCTCTCGAAAAATGATATCAGGTTACTCTGGAAAGCATAGTCATCTGTTACATTTATTTATTTGAGCTGAAAAGGGAAACCATAAACAGATGAAGATTCATAAGGAACATTTCCAAATTGTGGGAAATGCACATATTTATCTTGCCCGGAGTGTGATGAGTAGAGCATCCGTGGTCTGTATGCCATGTTGTTAGCTTAGCTTAGCTTATGATAACGGCTAAGGCGGGAAACAACTAGCCTGGCTCTTATCAAAGGAAAGGAAATCTGACTACCAGTAAAGCTTACTAATTAACATGTGTTATCTAGTTTGTTTAGTCTTTAAAAACAAAAGTATGGTAAGAAACTAATCACAAGGGTAGCTATTTTTCCCTGTTTTCAGTCTTTTGGCTATGCTAGTTAGCTAATTGCTAGCTTTAGATATATCTAGGGCAGGGATGGGCAAATGGCTGCCCGCGGGCCGCATGCGGCCCCCACCTCCTCTTTTTGCGGCCCTCAGATTAATTTATAAACAACGTAATTAATTTAAAAGAAAATAAAAAAAAAAAAATTACTTGTAGTACTGATACCGTCCACTAAACTCCTAGTTACGTCGCGAGGTGAAGTACATGATTTCAAATACCGCAAAATAATCTGTGATGCATTTGTGTGTATTGTGTTTGTTTCCCGGGGAAACCCTCACGAGAAACCCCGGCTGTTGTTATGCCTGCTGTGACGTTAAGTTGCCTCTTGTAATTATGCCTTTACAAGCTTAAAAGTTGTATTTATCATCTGAATTTGGCGAAACAAGTTTAATATTCTTAAAACCAAGACTTTGTTTATTTGAAATCAGATGAAAACAAACTGTCACGGACCCTGCCGTGTTATCTATGATTACTATACGCTTTTCATTCATAATTTCAGCGGGAGGGAGGGGGAGTGGTGCTGAGGAACAGCAGAATGTGGGATGACAGGTGTCTGTGTTGACATTCCCCTTATTGTGGAATAAGGGGAATGCAGAGACAGGCTACAAGTGTCTTAGGTTCAAGTTAGACAACTAATGTCTGGGTTAGTGTTCATGACTTCATGTGTATGTCATCTTAATGGTTAATCTCAATACACACACATTTTTCCGTGCTTTCCAATAGTTTAAAAATAGTTTTATTCCACTGTTTAATAACCTGTTCAACACAAACATGTCACTTGTAAAAATGAAATAACATTTCTGTGAACTGATATTTGTTTAGTGAGCTTATTAGAGGATGTTCCCATATTTTGGGGATGTTCCCTTTGATTGTAAAATGTCAATGAAGATGTCAGACTTAGTATATTTGTTAATAATTACATACAACACATGGAATTTGTGTGTGTGTGTGTGTGTGTGTTCCAAGTGAATCTGCGGCCCCCTGGTGGCCAGTACATCAATGATGTGGCCCCAACCAACATCAAAGTTGCCCATCCCTGATCTAGGGTGACCAGGTGCCAACAATCCACATTGGACAAAGAGGACGTTTTTGCGGGACATGTTACTGCGTTGCCAAGAGCTAGTTTAGATTAATATATATTTTGGTTTCAGGAGGAATATATCCATAGATCGATATTTTCTTTATGAGCCAGGTGTTTCTCGTGAGTTTCGGGGAAGCGTCGCTTCAAAACATATTCACCTCTGTGCGCAATACAAAATAAATTCTTGCAAATCTGACAATAACTCTCTGGGAATTGCCCTCCACCGGCTACACATACACCCATAACAAGTAAATACATTTCTCTGTTGATTGATTGACATCTGACACAACTAATGGTGATAGCCCTCTCGATTTCTACACACCTTTGGATAAAAGCATTGTTTTAGACGGGCGACCGTGAATCAAATGCGGGACATCGGCTAAATGTGTGGGACAAAGGATAAAAATGCTGTGGAGTCCTGCACAAAGGACACCTGGTTACCCCAGATATATCGCAAATTGGTATTGACATTAATGTTATTAATTACACTTTTGCTTTTCCTAATGTGACAAATCTACTGCACAGGCTATTTAATTAATATTGTATCAGCTGAGAGGCTCTATATTAAAGACATTGCAAACTATTAAAACCTCAATACCCCCAAATAACAGCTAATCATTTTGCATTTAGTGGCAGTCCTGCAAAAAAATAAAAAGCATTCCTGTCTGCATTCCAGCTCCATTTGGCTCTTCAGCTTTCCTTCACAAAAAAACACAGGACCTTCACATGAGCACAAAGGATTTATTTTAAAGCTTAAATCTTAGAAGAGAGACATTGGGGCTGGGTCCCTCCTCAGCTGATTGGCCCATGCTGGCTATGAGCCATACTGATGGTGGACCCACATGAGAATAATCAATGCTAACATGTACAGACAAGCTGAACAGTGGGTAAATATAACGTGTATCTAGATAGATGAGGGATCCATCACAGCTTAAGGCCTGATGGGTTTTTTAACCTCTGAATTAAAATAGCAACATCTGAAATATCCTGACCACCTCCCTCCTTCCACCTGATGTCACGGCCAACAGCTCATCTGATTGGTCGAGTCCACAGCCCGCCAGCTGTTTGTAATCAGGAGCATTTGGGAGTTTGGATCACATGACACCCTCAAGGCACACATGCACACATAGATATATACATACAGGGTGCAGTGCATCTTTAACCTCACACCCCTTCCCACAGGCTACTCCTTTGCAGTCAGGATCACCTCCAGATGTGCACACTGTGGTCTCACCTCAGGATAAAATAACGGGGGAGGGGTGCGGCACATGGAGGGGAGGGGTCAATGCAATGAAAATGAAAAATGGAAACAGCAGGAGGTGGGGAGGAAGGTAAGACAGAGGACAGAGGTATACTGAGACAGAGGTAGACTCCTCATGTTCAGGATCCGGAAATTCATCCTAAAAATCTAAAATTAACCTTTAAATGATGTCTTAATTTAAGTTAAACACACATTATGAGGGTAAAGTCCTCATAAGGGGAGGTACTTAAAAGGATTGTGACTCTGCTGCCTCCTAGTGGGCCAAGCCATTAAATACATCATTATACATTAACACGTTACTCTCTAATCACATTATTTAAACACAGAGGTATGATGCAAAACGTTTTTTTTCATTTCATTTATTTTTCATTTATACATAATCAAAAATTAAAATACATATAAAACATGTAGAATTATTTTTTGCTCAAGAGTAATCATTCAGTGGTTGAAGAGACAAGGTATTGCTCTTACTATGGCTCCGACACTATTAGATTAAGGTTACTGCAGCACAGGTGCTGTTCTCAGTGAAAGACACACTCTCTCTCTCTCTTTCATTATTTTCTTCTTCTGTCATCCTGACTTTGTCCTCGAAACAGTCACGAGTTTTGTCTAATAATAAAGCTCCACAGAGTGTACAGTTTTCACTTTTATCTACACGTAAAAATGAACAAGAGATTTGCGACAAACAAATGGTACAAAATAGAAAGAGACACAGAAGATGAAGTTATAGCAACAGTCTAGCCTGTTCCTCATTAATGCCTTTAAAAGGTCTGTTTTTGGTCAGATTTAAGGTTAAAAATGACAGCACAACAGGAAATGGTTATGTTTTCTGTGACAGGAACACATACTGCACAAATATTTATACTCACATCCATCAAAGTGTTTGACCCCTCTCGGTCACATGTATAATGCAGTAAACCTACAGTATACTGAAGGCATTTAACTGTATGTGTACCATACATTCACATAAACATAATGATTATATAATCAAGTTTAAGACACATGATGATCAATAAAATGGCTTGAACAATTGCTTAATAATAATGTTATTTTGTAAAACACTTAAATTGTCAAGTGTACTCACAATTTTGGAGTTGTATTTTCTCAATTTACACATGTTTACATTCACTCATGTGATTTAGAACATATATATTTACACAATGAATAATCTCTAGTCATGCCATTCATTAGTTTAATTATGGGTCCACGGACACTTTTCACATTCAAAAGTCAAAGTAGGAGTACATGACAGCAAACACGATGTACTCAACTTTCATACGTGTCTTGGAAGAGGTATTACTGCATGTGATGTTACAGTTAACGATTACTGTACCTGTGCACTTCGCTTTAAAGTCACTTAAATTAAAATATTGGGGACTATTTTGGAAGTAGCCGTAAAAATGTTAATAAAACAGTTAATACATTGATATTTAACTGGACAGTTACATGACTAGATTGAGCCATAAATTAATGTATCATATTTTAAATGGATACTGTTAAATATATTGTCCATTTAATTTTTGTTCATTCTGTTAAATGTAACGTTAAAGTAAAGATCTATCTTTTAAAAAATGGACTTTAGTAGAATTCAATACCTCCTTTCTGCCCATATTTTCTGTTAACTTGTTTTGAAAAATACAGTCAAAATTGCCTGATATAAAAAATGTAAATAAACAGTCCTTAATCAGACCTTCCTTATATTGTCCAACGAAGTACCAAACAATAATTTGCTTTATTAGCATTTTCCGGCTCTTTATGTCCACCATTGAGGACAAACGGGTGTGACATTCACGGTTTATGAGAAAGAGGTCTGATGTCTCCCATCAGACCTCTTCTCTCTTTAAAAAACCTTTGATGGCATTTAATTGAATTAATTTATTCAGGTGTATTATTCACGTGCTGCATTCTTCAACCTTTCTCTTAGCTCATCTTGCTTATAACAGTATATACAGAAAGCAGAGAGAACTCATTGGAATAGTATATCTCAAAATAAATAACTGTAATAAATTATTGTAAAATATTTGGATTGCTTAATAGACTTCTTCAAAATAAAATATAATTTCATAAATTATCTACAGAAAGTGCAACTACAAAATAAAAAAAATCTTACTGAAGGTCATTCATTCACACAGCCTTTCTGCTTCCTTTGGCTCTCCCAGCGTTGAGGTGACACTGGTGTGTGAAGCTCGAAAAGAAAGTGTGACAATGTCATAATGTATACTTTTAATTGTGTGTAACATTTTCTTTTTGGCAAGTGTAAAGTGTTCTAGTGTCAACTCTTACCAAACCGTCTTTAGTCCACACAGGGATGGACAAAAAACGTTGAAGGACCCTGATAACAAAAGAGTTGTGGTAAGGTCAATTGTGTTGGATTTAGGGTAAATTATTGCTTAAAAGAAAGTTTGCACACACACACACACACACACACACACACACACACACACACACACACACACACACACACACACACACACACACACACACACACACACACACACACACACACACACACACACACACACACTGCTCTTGTTTCCCCTTGAACATAGGTAACCCAAAGTGCCTTGCATGAGCCTTCATGAACTCTGAGGTAAAGAAATAAGAGTACAGTAACACTGGACAGATGTTCTGTAGAATGACCTCGTACACAGTCATTAGCCAAAGACAAACATCCATAAAGGGAACATATTATACCTCAAAACATGTTTAGGATGCCGCTGCTTCAACTGAAGTCGGTCTTCTAACATTTACACTTTTCAGTTTACAACATCACACTAAACTGACACTAAGTCTTGTGACCCAAAAGAAGATTTAGCTATGTATTACTGAACCTGCATTGTATTTCTAAAATCTATCAAATATTCAACCATATCATCACTTTTAAGATTTAACACACTCATGGCACATTACATAAAAAGACACAGTAGATTTAAGGAATGATGACAGATAAATCTACTTAGTTTAATAAGAAGAACCTGGTTTGTTTTTAAAGTACAAGTGTCATGAAGCCTAGCTCAATGTACATGGGTGGAGTGTTGCTTGGGATGAAATTAAGAAAAAAGGGAGTAGAGAGGTTGTTGTTGTAATCATTGTGTGTGTGTGTGTGTTCTATCTTTGTGAGGACCAAATGTCTTCTCCCCATTTCTATTAACAGTGGATCCAATTTTGCAGCAACTTACTGGTAGCCCATTTACATTCATATTTACAAGTAGTTTAATTACTTTTTGGCTATTGTCCTGTGAGTAGTTAACTACTGAAACTACAAACACATTTTGACCATAAAATGACAGGGAGGATTTTTTAAATTCAATTCTAAGATGGCTTCCCTACCCTAACACTCAGTCTGCCCTTATCAATGTAAATGGGATGGACAAAATAATAGAAACACCTGTGAGTGTAATGCACCACAGACTGCAGCAGATGACCACACGTTTGATTTCATTATTTTCTGAAACGAAAACTGAATATTGGAGAATCATGAAGGTAGGATTTATTGCCGGACTGTTGAATATGACTGCATAAGGTGGACATTGCTGTACCTAAAATAACTGGATATATTCCTGCTTTTTATCTGTGCTAGGGTTCAGTTTATGGCTTTGGCTAGTTCTTGTATTAAATGAAAAATCCACCGTACAAGATCATTTATAACAACCTAATTTATTGACCTAATTTATTGACTTTGGGAAGTGAAGTTGATCTATAAAGACAAACAGCAGCTGTGTCCCCACGAGTAAATAAAAACGGGCTGACATTTCTGGAGACAGCACAGTGACACTCACTAACTGAGGCTGTTTGAGATGTTACATCCGAATGAGATTGAAATAAACGCACGACTTTCAGGTGTGAATCAGCAAATGTCCTGTTATCTCAGTGAAACCACCATGGCTGCCAGCAGCTGTGACTGTATCCTCCATTATTGACTGTCACTGTGGATGGAGCAGCTCCAGGACATGTCTGTAAGTTATCAGCCATAAATGAAGAGCTATTCGATATTATGGAATTTTCACAGGTGATTGCTGCTGCTGTAGGAGACAACGTCTTTAAGTTTCATCCCTTATATCATCCTTCAACCTCAGAACTAAGAGAGGAAGCTAACGGCGGAGTACAGGCCAGACCTTAAAGGCTTTCTTCCCTGTGTGGTTTAGTGAAGCTGGAAGTAGATGATGATGGATGAGAATTTGGTTTCCTTTAGTTAAGATGGTTAGAATGAGTTAAGCACTGGCTTTTTTTTGGGAAGGTAAGATTGTGAGCATTATTATTCACCTCACAAAGATAGAAGTACATGTGTCTACCTTTCCTTGTCTGTGAGCTTGTGGACAGTATGTGTTGTGGGTAGCTGGTAGAAATCATTGAGACTTGTTTCAAAGCAGCCAAATTGCAGTGTCCTGAGGTCCAGAACTACATTCTGCCAGGACTTCGGACATCTTTTATTCGTCTATGAAGGTGATCCCGTCAATCCTGCAGAGTAAAAACATGGCATTAGCACAGCACAGAGCACATTTGAACTGTTAGCAGTTGGAGCAACAGTTGCAAAGCACAGAAGAAGTGAGTAAACCACAATGTGCAGCAGGAATATTTCCAGATGACAGGGTGAGGAAAAAGAGGGTATGGCCTTGCCTTCTTAGAAGCCACAGGATGAGTGTCTTTTTGATTGGAGTTGAGGGATTTCCACACAGTGCTTTTAGACATTTCATCAGATATATTAATATCAGAGGGGTCAGACCTGAGGAGCGGGGAGAGGAGAAGAAAAGGGAGTTTGTAGGGAGAGAGTACGGGTTTAGGGAGAGGACCCAGTGTGGTAATTTTCACAGGGTGAGGGAAAGCAGAATGCAACACACCAAACAACCCAAGCATGCATGTAGATAGACAGGAAGGGGAAGCCGTTATCTTGTGTGGGGTTGTGTATGTGTGTGTTTGCTCACCTGGGGTCATGTGCTTTTGGGGTCTGGGCAGGATAACTGCTCTCCATAGGAATCTGAACAGGAGCTGTATCATCCTTCTTTGTACTGAGCATTCCCTGTGATTCCTATAAGACAGATCCATGCCACATGTTCAGTCAATGTGCATGTTTATTTATTTCCCTCTCTGTATCTCAAGATCCCATTTAGTTTACCTCTTCTATCGTTTTGGTGGCATCATCAAGGTTTTTTTTCTTCCAGTCAGGCATAAGGTCATCCAGATAACTCAGCTCTCGATTGGAGAAACACCAGTCCAACATTTTGCGGATGAAAACTAAAGCTAGAACCTTCAGGCACAGAAGAAGAAACACATTTGATTTGTATTGGATTAAATGGGGGGATTAGCAAAGAGAAATAAGGTATGTGGGCAGTGGTTAACTCACCATCATGGGGAAGACGATCGCGGCAGGTGAGTGCTTGATGACCCAGAGCAGCACCAGACAGGTGAGCTGGGTGAGAGTGAACAGGTGCACCTTCCTCAGGGGGACGTGCCGCAGGTAGATGAAGTCCGGCTGGTGCTTCGCCGGCATGCCAAACAACTTCAGACGGTCAAAGAACTGAGAAGTGAACGCAGATGGTGGGGAAGTTAGAGAGGGTAAAGGAGAGAGATACATTAATGGGAGCAGAGCAGAGAGACAGATGGTGAATATAGCAAGACAACGAAAGTGATTATAAATGACAAATTTAGTCTGACAATTAACCGTCAGGCCTCATTGAGTTGCGATAAAATTAATTGGGTGAGGAGAGGGCATCCCATGGACAGAAGCCACATTAATACAAAATGTTGGAAGGATGTGCCAAAACATGAAACTGGGCCATTTGTTATTTAAAGTATATATTTGCATCTTGCACACAAGGGTTTGGATCATATGGACAAAGAGACAGTCCCATTAACACTCACTAGGGGTGCCAAAGTCAAACCCAATTTTCCTCATCCTGTAAATCATTTTTACCACATATTTATGTATATATGTCATGTTCCACATTACCTGTATACCCTTTAGTGAAGAGACTCCCATATAAAGGAACACACCATAGAGCACTGGCATAGGAATGTACTGCGGTGGAAAAAACAAAACATTCATCATTCAGCGTTGATGAGTAACATTATTTAAAAGCCATCCCAGCCACCGGGGGGCAGCATTGCACAGCCTCTCTGACTGACCTGCAGGGCTCCGGTCATGAACACAGAGCAGCCCATGAGCAGGAAGATGAGCAGGCCAGTCATCCTCTGCTCTCTGATGCCCAGGAAGCGAGGCATCTCTCCGGGAGCCGAGCTCTCCGACTCCAGCTTTAGGCTGTTGACGTGAGAGATGGACAGCACTGTGGCTGCTACGAACCAGGGCAAGCCCATGATGGAGCAAACTGCCAACATCACCCCCACCATCAGCAGGTCCAGGTGGTACCCACAGCCCTTCTGCATAACAAAGACAAGCAAATATAGGTACATGTATAACTAAGCTACTAAAGTCGGTGGTCCCCTACGTGTATTGGGGTTACAGATGAGGTCCAAAACTAGCAAGCCACATGAATGTCGGTGAGCAACTAATTTTATATGCTACACACAAGGGTGTAACTTTGGTTTGAGAAGTGGGGGGGACACAAAACAGGGGGTCCTCCGCAATGAAACATTTTCTCAATTTAATTCCATTTCCTGCCTTTCTACAAATATGTTAGGGACTATAGTGTTAACTAATCCAAGAAAAATGTGTAGAGTATATAATGAGTGTGCACACTTATCTAGTATCCTCTCCATGTGAACCTGTTTTATTTGTGATTACCTCACATCCTTTAGGGGGGTCCGGGGGGCATGCACCCCCAGGAAGATTTTTTTCTTTAAATTGAAGCTAAATGCATCAATCTGGTGCACTTTGAGGGCAACATTAAGAGATGTAAGGATACAGTTCTCAACGCTCATATGAAACAGAACTGTATACATTTCAATTATCAAAAAGCCATTAGAATATGCTCACAACCAATAACACATCATTGATAAACTCCTCTCTCCTATCTTTATCTTACCTAGTCTGAATTCTTTCTTTTTATTGATGCATATTTGACTAATCACTCCCCTTTCAAACTGTTTTTTATTTTGTACTGACCTATAGCACACATTGGAAGGATTTCTTAATTTCTTAACTTATTTTATATACAACTAATATTACATAAATGGAAATATTTGTTTACATAGATGACCAAACCGTTTGAGACCCACAGAGATAACTTAGACTAAACTTTACAATCTAATCACTCAGAGTCCTTTACCTCCCGGAGCTGACGTTATCTCTCTCAGTCCGACGGAGAGGACTCTCCCTCTCCTTATTTTTGAAACAGCTTCTAATCTCCGTTAGCTCCGAGCTAGCACCAGATGCTAACAACCCCCTAACTCTCTCTGTCTTTCTCTCTCTTTCTATCTCTCTCTCACAAGATGCGCTTGTGCCACACACACACAGACGCTCCTCCGTGACGATGACCGCTTGCGCAAAAAAATTATAATAAACACATTTAAAAAGTGGGGGGGACACAAATGGGATTTTGAAAAGTGGGGGGGACATGTCCGCCCTGTCCCCATTGGAAATTACGCCCATGGCTACACAAATATGCAGGGCCGCCGCTTGCGGACAGGCAAGGCAGGTAACTGCTTGGGGCCCCGGACCAGAAGGGGGCCCCCAAAGAAGCTAGATTAAGAAGGTCCACAGCAACGACAACATGAAACACCCTTTAATTTACTGCAACGACATGTCGGGAAACCCCCTCAAGGCGGCCCCATGCATAGCGCGCCGTGAAATGCTGCTTCTTATCTTAAGTTTCGTTACCTTGGAAGGGGGGTTCGTTTATGAACAACTTGAAATAACTAAAGGATAAGTTAAAAAAGAAAGTAAACAAAAAGTGAGGTCAAAGATAAATATTTCTGCTAAAAAGTTAACAATGATTGAGAGTCAGAACATTTCAGATGTGTGTATCTCACACTGCACTGTAACTTTAATTACCTTTGTTTTTCATGTTTTATTATCTTTGCTTTTAAATGTGTTTTTAAATGCCATTTTATAGTATGTTTCTAAATGCTCTCAATGTCTTTTATTTTGGAAAGCACTTTGAATTGTCTTGTGTTGAAAGGTACTAAGTAATACATTTGCCTTGCCTTACAGCTGAAAGCTACAGCACAGAGATGCATGCTTATGGGGAAGCTTTTTTTCTTCCTACCAGCAGTTTGTGCTCTTTGCGGTTGATGATGACGGCAGTTATCTGTTGGTCCATGAAGATGAGGATGGTGCAGAGAAGAGCAGGGATGGATGCAGCCAGGACGGTCCACCATGGGTTGCGTCCTATTGGATTGATTAACCAACCTCGGTCGTCTCTGGTCGGCTGGAGGGTCACATTAAAGAGGAGTGAGTCCATGATTCAACCATAGCAATGTTGTGTTTTATATCAAGGTCAACATTGTGATAATAAAACATATATACCTTGAATTTGTTGGGCACCTTCAACTTCTGTGAGGGCACTCCAACCGCATAATCAAGCAGAACCATGACGGCAATGGTGAGGAAAACAGCAAAGTCGCTGATCATGGAACGCACCTGGGAACAGGAGACAACACCCAGAGAATGGTGGTTATTGCTGTGGCATGATTTATTTTTTCCACCCTGTTAAGAGGACTACATTTACTTTGTAGGTAGGGTTGAATAAAATGACCTAGAGTGCATTGTCAGGTATGTGAATGTCCGGTGACAACTTTGATTAGAGAGCAATCATATTGGTTAATTACCTTGGTGGGGAAATAACGACTTGTCTTAAAGTCTTTGAGGAACGCAGACAATAAGAAGGTCGAGAAGAACAAGATGGTTGACCAAAAGAGAACATCTGGGGTGTAGGGGCCATGGGGGCCACATGATGTCCCGACAAATTGGCCGTTCAGACTGATACACTCCTGTAGAGATTCACAAAGGGTTAACACAAATTCAGATTACTTAAGAAAAATGATCAAAATACAAAGCACAAAAAACACAATACAGTAGAATCAACACAAGCCTTTTGTGCGGCCTGTTAAACGCACATCAGTGGACAGTTAATCAGTTGAATGTCCTTGTCAGTGTTTGCAGTGTCCTTAAGAGAGGTCAGCTGCTGCAGGGAAGGTGAGGGGGTTAGTTGAATGTTAACAAAGGCACAAACGTTGGAGCGAAAGCAGTGTTTGCTATCAAGGTGGAAGTGACACTGAGATCAGGCCCTTATGTTAATGTATGTGTGTGTTTCCACATAGTCACGGTACCTTGACAGTAAGGTTGGTCCAGGATAGGGCTGAGGCTGTGACGTTCCTCTCACTCCACAGATCTAAGGTTTTATTAGTGGGGTTGTCAGGCTCTGCACACCTACAGCTACACAGAGAGAGAGACAGCACAACACACGAGGAATCTGAATGTTTTTATTACAGAAAATGATGGGCTTGTTTGCTTTTCTCCCTTTAATGAGGCCAGACATAAAGGGAATTGTCGGCTTATAGAGGACAACAGCAGAATGTGACATAGAGATGCTTGCCATGACAAAATGACAGCTATATATTATTAAGGAACAATAAAAATCTACCAGGTGAGCTGGCTTATGAACATTTTGTAACTTACTACGCAAGAGTTAGTTTGTCCAGATTGCTTTCTACATTAAAGGGGTAAACCTCTCCCAGGTGGATGAGCTTCTCCAAGGCCTCGTAGATGAAGATGAGGCAGATGAGGGCGGCAAAGGCCTCTTCTGTGAACCGAGTGATGTAGCACACCAGAGAGCTGGCATCAGTGGCAACCAACAGCAAACAAAGCAGAGCCGTCCACAGGCCGATGCAAGTCCTCAGCGACAGATATGAAAGGTCGTAGTCCCTGATGTGAAGAAAAGAGAGGATGAAAGGGAATACATAATCGTTGAGATCAGGACAGCACCTGTGATAATGAAAATGTCAGGTTGCAATACATACTTGCAGAACTTGAAGAGGATTTTCTCAAAAACCAGCACAGGACCTGTGCTGCCCAGAATGGTGAGAGGCTGACCAGCAAACACAGAGTAGGCTACTCCAGTCATAGACGCACCAAGTAAGGACTCTATGGCACTCTACAAAACAAAGCAGAACAACAAAGTGTATTTCCCATATTCTGAATCTAATCACATTGCAGTGAGTGTGTTTGTGCTCTTACAATGCGTCCCTCTGTCGCCTCCCCCAACAGACCTCCGAAGGTGATGACAGGAGACATGCAGGCACAGTAGAGGAAGAGGAAGGAGGCCACACACTGCAGGCTCATACCGTCCTTAAAGTCACTCAGGTAGAATGGAGCTTTCCTCTTGATGTCAAGTATCAGACCTCCAAACAACCTGATCACGGCACAACAACAAAACAATAGAGGGGCTCCAATTTCACATCTGGTGCAGAGGTACCAAAACCACCAATGTCGGGTGCTCTGAGGCAACTGTAACTAAGGTACCTTGTAAACAAAGGAAAACCTGCATATTTTTTGGTTTGTTCAGCATTTTCAAAAAACAAAACATCACTTTATCAAGGTGAAAAGTTAAACCACTGGGGATACGCAATAAACTATAAACTGTTTGTGTTTTAAGTTATCACACTTGTCATTTGCTTTCCCCACCTCAGTTTCTAACAAATCCACATTTAGTTTTGGCGGCCACAGAAACTGACAGACATGGTGGGGAGTGATAACTCACACATCACTCAGAAAACATAACAGGTGCTACAGTAAGTCAATGTTATCCCAAGGCTGTTTTTAAGACATCATATCCTCATTTTCTTTCCATCTTTCTTTTGGAGTTTGGCTTTTGTATTTCAAATGAATACAGTAAGGGCAATTAGCACCATTACGGAAGCAACAATCCTGTGTGATTAACTTGCAAACTACAGCTTACCTTCCAGTCCTCTGCAGCTCTGGCCCGTGGTGCTCAGCGTGAAGTTCTTCTTCTACCTGGCTGGATGTGCCGTTAGGGACTCCTGCCATCTTTCTCTTCTCCTGCAGACATCCAATAACAGACATAATCCATAAGACAAATAAAAAATAGCTTGATGCATAAGTACACACCCACTCTTGCACCAAATCATATATATTTCTTTATTTAAGAAGGGACAATGCAGAGAAGTAAGTCGTGTTGAGATCATAGTTGTGTACCTGAGAGGGGACACTCTTTGGGGGCTCGATGCGGATGGAGGGGTCCCACTCTCCTGGTGGTAGGACCGTCACCTGGTCC